>NC_037595.1:11764178-12064178 GCF_003073045.1 Pomacea canaliculata
TCTCTATACATTCCAGAACAATGTCGTTCTTTGGTGTGCCCTATGTGTGAAGAATGATTTCTTGAATTTTGAGACGTATCATCTCTGGATTGGGAATCCAAAACACTGGACAAAGGTGGACCTTGATTTTCAGCTGACAATGAACTTGAACTGGCGGAGCCTGTTCTAATTTTCTTCCTCAAGAAAGTTCTTTCATCTTTATCGGAATCAAGTAACTGGCCCTGACCGTCCTTCACAAACTTTTGTCTTTCACTGAAAGCATCATGCTTGGAAGGTTCACTTTTTGCTCTTTCGCTGCCCGACACTTTGGGTGGATTCTTGATGAAAGGAAGTTTGCTTTTCTCGCTTGTCAGGCTGTTAGAGCTGTTGTTTTTTGGGAATGTTTCTGAAGGCTTTTCCCTGTTTTCTTTCTCACAGACTACTTTACTGTTCACGTTGCTAGACTTCTTCTCATTCTTGGTGCTCATGTTGGACAGAAACAACATTGGATACTGTTTCTCCATAACCTCTTGAGTGTTGGGCAGTTCAACATCAGTATCAGGACATGGCTGTTCTGTGGTTGTTGACAACCTGCGCCAGTGAGTACCTGCAGAGGAAGGGTCACAGATAATCCTCTTGTTTCTCTCTTCCATTGTTTTCTTGGCTGCATCTGTTGAAATGCTGATGTCCTCCTTAGAATTTGACTTTTTTTGTCGTTTGGAAGGCATCTTGAACCCCTTTGTTTTGACCCAGTCAGATGACTTATTACCCTCTTGGAAATGCCTTTTTGATGACGACATCCAGCGATCATCTACTTCTGTCTGCTTTTGCTCTATGTCAGCAGTATCTCTCTTCTGCAATTCTGAATGATCAAGTCTCTGCTTGAAACCTCTCCACTTACCTCTCCGTCGACTTTCTGGCTGGATAGAGATCTCCTGGATGCGAGAGACAAGAGGACGTTGTTTCATCATCTTTTGGACTGCAGACTCAAGAGATCTGTCAGCCTTTTTCATCAACTTATCACTATGCTGGATGCCATCACCTTTACATGAATAAGACTTTTTGGAAAATGACTGCCTTGGAATAACAATTGTAGAAGACTGTGCATCTATTTTATGCTGTAGGTTTTCTAACTTTCTTCCTTTGACCATTTCTTCTCTCTCACAGGAGCTTTTGTCTTCAAGCGATACGAATTTTTGAATTTCAGGATCAGCTTGAGTAGCTGCGTAGTAGATGCTGTGATGATCCAGCTCATCAGCTTCATTATCGGGGTTTTCACTCATTTCTTCCATATCAAGCTTTTCAGCATTGCATAAATCCACAGTCTCATGTTCTTCTTGATGATGAGAACTGGCTTCTTGGTGACTAAGTGGCAAAGCAGATGCTCGTCTGCCTGCTAGCACGAATGACTCTTCATTATCAGCAAACTGTGGATCAATCTGTGTGGCAGCTTGAAATAAAGCACTGTCATCCTCACTATTCATTTCTGTATCAGACAGATCACTCATACTGATGGTGTCTGCAATAAGAGTTTCTGCCATGTATATTTTATCATGTGCAGAACCAAATTTTTCATTATCATTTGACACTGTAGTTCTGTTGCCATCTGCGTTGACAATATTTATGAAAGTACCTGGTTCTTCCTTTGAAGAATTAGGGGTTGGAAATAAAGTGCATGATTTCCCTGTTGCGACAGTCATGGGTTGTGTTCTGGAAACATGTAATTTTTGCAAGTCTTCAACTGTTGCCATTCTGTGAGCAGTTCCTTTTTTTAGTTTTCCTTCATTGATGGTATCTCGATTACAATGGGCTGTTTCAGACGCATTTGTAGATTTAGGGCCAGTGACATCTATGCTGCAAGAGCTTGCACATACGCTATCTTTTGTCTTAACCCCTGTACCACATATTCTGGACAAAATTTCTTTCAATCGCTCAGAGCTTTTCTTTAATTTAGCCCTTTTCAACCATTCCTTTGAATTTTGTTCCAGCATCTGTTGGCTTTCTATGGATGGCATACTTTTCTGTGCCATTTGTTTTTGAACATCAGGTCTTTCCATTGGTGCTGTATCCACCTGTGTTGCTACCAGACAAAGTGCGTCATCCATACCATCATCAAAATCATCTGCATTGTTTGCTGTCTGTGCACTCTCGGAAAGTGAAACTATACCACTCTTGGAAGATTCACTCTCCCCATAATCTGCAAGTCCTTTAGAGGGCGCCTTACTGGTCAAACTGCTCTTTGCATCAGAATCATGATAATCATGCATTAGGCCAACATTTACTTGTGTTTCAGCCAAGTACCTAGCATCATCATCACCATCATCATCATCACCACCACCAACTCCTTTAGACTCATAAGCTAAAGTTGGCTGATTATAAAGTGAAGTCTCAGCAGCTGTGCGATTTTGGTCAGCTGCAAATTTCTCTGGTGCTGTATCTTGCATTTGCTTGCTTGTTTCTGCAGCATCTACCTTCTGTGCATTATTAACAAGCAAGGTGCCATCTCTTTTGAAACGCTCAAGGTCACTGTAACCCTCATGTCCTTTAGATAATGTTGTCTTGGTTGAACTGCTTTTCACCTTAGCCTTACTATAGTCATGAAGATGAAGAAAATCATCATCTTGTTGTGTGTCAGTCACATATACATCATCATTATCATCACTATCAAGAAAACCATAATTATCAACCAAAGTTGGCTGATCATAATTCAAAATAGTGTTAGTTGTTGAGACTGAATGTACTGCAGAATTGTCTACTGTTCTCATTTGTACATGGTCACTTGCTTTTGCTGTGTCTGTTACCTGTAAACTTCCTGCAGGTGATGCTGCACCACTCCAGGAGGATTCCAAATCAGTACACTCTTCAAGTCCTTCACACATTTTTTTTGCTGAAATTTTCTTCACATGAAGGTCATTACATTCATTCAATAAATCAACATCTGGCTGTGTTTCAGCCAAGTACATATCATCATCATTGTCATCAAAACAACTGTAATCATCAACCAATGTTGGCTGATCATAAGCTGAAATGTCATCATCAGCTGTGGGAATTGTGGATGCCCCAGCATTGTCCCAAGATCTCTTCTGCACCTGCTTGCTTATGTCTTCAAACAAGTCACCATCTTCCTCATCACCACCCATCAATTCTTGTTGATCTTCACTGGAAATAACACTTCCTGTTTTGTTTTCTTCTGTAAGGCTTTCCTTTTTTACTTCAACCTGTGTGAATCTGCTATACAACTCCTCTTCTTCTGAATCAAACACAATGACAACATCTTCATCTTCTAAAGAGTATGAAATGCTTTCCTTAGCATCACCCTTAAATGTTGCAGACACAAAACTGGAATCTGATTTCTCACTCTCAAATTGGGCTTTAATTTCCATAGTTTTCATTTCAGAATCTGGCAATACATTGCAGGATCTTTTTATTTTTCTAGTGTCCGTTTCCAGCCACTCAGTCACCTTTATGGCAGACGAGTTAGAACAATTGGGCATGGTTGTTATGGCAAAAGTTTCTCCAACACAGTCTTTGCCTGTCTGTTCTTCATCAGAAGGTTCACCAAACAATAGCTCGCTCCGACTGCTGTCACTGTCTTGCTCTGCTGCCTCCTCTAGCCCAATAGAGTCCATGATGCTTTTTTCAAAGTGCTGCTGCTTCTGTTCAACACAATTTTCCTTGCCTGACTTTGCCTTCATCATGTGATCAACACCATCATCTGACTGTTGGCCTTGCAATATTTTTTTTCTACTTTTGGAAAAATCTTCCATAGGCTGAGCAGCCAAACTTGAAGCAACTTTGTCAACTTCATCACAGGGTTGAGTCATGTCATCAAATCCTGACAATGAATGTGGAGATTGTAGCCCAGTTGCTGTGTCAGTTTCTGACATGTTGGTGGAGTCTTTCAACTCATGTGAATTTGTATCTGAAACTTTACCACTAAAGTCTGCAAGACTGCGACCTGCTGCCAGCGGATAGCACAAAATTGTAAAGGAACTTTCTCTCAGGGCAGCTTCTTTTGTTGCAATCTTCGTTGATGGGCATTCTTCTTCAAGACGCTTATAGGCAGCCTCATTTGTGCTTTTGGGTTGGTCTGTATTTGATAACTGACCTTTCTGTGCACTGGTGAACTGGCACTGACTAGTCTGAGTTTTGATCTGTGCACCATGATCTCTAAGAAATGATATATCAGCATCAGAATTCCCTCTGCTTTTCTTACTCCTCTCATGAAGAGCTCTGCTTAATTCTAGTTGATCAAAACCAGAATGCAACTCTTTCTTTCTACTCTCAACATCATCATCACCTGAGCAACAAGATTCAATACTCTCCTCAGAATTATTGCTGCTGCTATAGCGACCACACTCATTTTTTCCATGCCATATAGCATCTCGAGGTCGTTTTCTCAAATTCTTTGGAGGATGCCTCGATGTCTCTTTTTGTGAGATTCTCTGCTCAACCCTCCCAACATCCTGTGTGTCATGAACTCCAGTACTTTGATGTGATGATTTGGCCAGACTTAATCGTCTTGAGGGCAGATTTAGTTTTGGCAATTCAAATTCTTCTTCCTCTGAGGTTTTCTCTTGATGTGTATCAGACGTCTGCTTTAGATAAAGACAAGAATGTTCTTTATCATCTTCACAATCTGTAGAACTCACATCTTCTCCTTCTTTCACCCACCTTGCCTTGATTCCCTTAAATTCTGAGCCCTCGCTTTCACTCATTCTGATCTCAACCATGTTCTCTAGCTCTGAGGCAACATCAGACTCCTGTGAACTTGTATCTGGAATGATGCAATCTTCATCTGACACAAGTGTTTCACTGCTCTCCACCGTGCTGGTCCTCTCATCCTGAGCCCCTTTTACCTTGTGGCATAGCCTGTAAGACCCAACCAAAGATATCATCAGAGGCGTATCTAGCTCGGATCCTGACTTCACCCCAAACTTCTCTGGTGATGTCAGTTCTTCCTCTGTTGTAGAAGGAACAATAACCATTTCATTTGGATCGACCCTGCATTGTGGTGCTTGGGCAGTTGTTTTTATCATTTTTCTTTCAAGAAGAATAGGGTCTTCTGAAAAACCTACATGCGGATATTTTCGTTTTGTTGTTGACGGTGATGTTTTAGAAACTGAGGCTGCAAGAGCCAATGGGGTTAAAGGTGACGTGGGAGAAGCTGCTAGCGTAGATGTGGAAGGGTGATTTTTGTTGGTGGTGCAATTGTCAAGTCCTGGTAACAGAAAAATGTTTTATTTAAAGTTACTAAGATCAAATGATTAGTCTCATCAATCAGTCATATAGGTGCATGAAAAGATGTGTGTACATGTACACACAAATACATACACCATGTGCATTCACACACAAAGTACAGTTTGTGATAAGTGCATTTTGTGACAGGATCTCACTCTCAGAAAAATATGTGCATGCATGCACACACACACACTTTATTTTTATCAATGCTGAACCTTGTGAAAGAGGGACCAACTCTGCAACACACACACATGCATACGATATCTAAAGTAGGAATAGTTTATTACAAAGCCTCACTCTTCAGAAGGGCTTCATGGCCTAGAGTTGAAGGATGGTGGCGCTTCATATGTCTTCTCAAGGTGGAAGGGTTTTTCATTTTTGCACCACATTTTTCACAGCTATGGTTTTTAAAGGCAGTCTTGTTAGACAGCCCCCTTTCCATGACTATTCTATCTGTTGAAATGAGATGGATATAGCAACTCAATGGCAGAGATAACTCACAAACGTACCTATAAGTATGCAATGTTAGAAAATATAATAATGATGCACATTTTATTGTTTTTGAAAAGATAAATTATGATATTGATTCCTTACACCCATCTAGCAAAAAGCTGGCTGCTTTGCCGTGATATAGCCTAAGTTGCTGGCTGAGCGTAAAACACTAACTGCCCTGCCCCACCCAACCTTGCAGACGGATGAATGAAATTATGTAGGTTACTTCAGAAAGGCTCAAGTCCAAGTTTAATATGTTTCATTGTTTTTATGCAAGCTTCAAGCTAAAATGTAAGACAATTATCTTTGTCCTCTATAGAACATTTGTGATGATGAAGGCATTTTTTGAGCTTGTAAATTAAGCTAGAAGTGTGTATGTGTGTGTGATAGGGAGGATAGAAATAGGTGTTATATGCAGTCAGTAACTAAGGTTATATAACAGCAAAGCAGCCAGCCATGCCACATGCAGAGAAAGAACAGTGTGCCTGAGGCAAGATTTGAACCCAAGACAGCAAAGTGAATTAGGGTTTGTGGGTGGGGTGTAAATTTGGCGCTTTATACCAAGCCAGTAAATTAAGGATATATCATGGCAAGGCAGCCAGCCCTGTAAACAAATGCCAAATGCAGAGAAAGAACATGCCTGAGGCGAGATCTAAGCCCAGGACAGCTAAGTAAATTAAGCTAGAGTTAGCAAACACATCCAGCAGACATAAAAACCCGTATCACTTGTTCTCAGTACAGCAGAAAAATTCTGTAGTTTCCTTCTTTTGTGTCCATGCAGCCCACAGGACCCATGAATGGTTATTAATAAATTAATTGTAGGATTAGCATGACAGTTTCAAGCACCATTTGCAATTTTTTTTCCATAAAAGTGGGAATTGCAAGGGTGGAAAGAGATAGCAAATTTTCAGCTGACATAATGAAATATAAAATATCACCTTTGGAAGTGGACCATTACAGAGATAGTAGCATTCAGCACTACCTGCTTATCCAGTAGAAAGCACAGAACAAGGAAAATGTTCTCTCCAAAGTTATCCACTTTTTGCAGTAATGGTTGATTATCACAGTTTTTAGCTATGTTTTCAGAAGTAATACCTTACACTTGCAAACACAAAGTGGAAAGATGAGGGAGAGATTGTCTAGTTAAGTAAAAGACACTGGCCAGTGTTGACAATTCAACTTGTAGTTCTGTTTTACAGTCCAAGAATTCAGACAATTAGTTAAAATCTACATTTCATGAAAGCAGTGTCATCATTAGGTCACAATACAAATAATAGTGTCCACATACACCATAAACCACAATCTGCAGGCCACATGGCAGGTACCTCAAATCAAAACACACATCAACACAAAGTCCAGTGCAAAGAAGACATCAGATGAAACAAAACAAAAAACAGCAGCACCCTCCAGGCAGTTGGGTGAAGATGATAATAATAAATGTATGATAGCACATAATCACACACAAAGGAACATGCTCTCAGTGCTTAAGACAAGTAGGGGACATAGCTTAAGAAGGATGTAAGGAGAAACAACCTATGCAGACAATAAAAGAAAAATATTGAAGGCACAAAGAGAAATCACTGAATAAACACTAAGGACATCATTATCCATTTTTCTTGCCTTAAAATAAAGGATTGGATGATTGCTGATTGGGAAAAGCAAAAACAACAGCAATACAAAACAGTGGCCTTCTCCCATCCTCCAAAAGTACTATTATTGATTATAATAATGTTGACAATAATACTGAAAATGGTGATGAAGAAAAATAAGTTGGTCTGAAAAATATGTTTGTCAAGAAGTAAAGTTCATTTTTCAGCAATCTTACTCTCTTGTTTTCCCTCCTAGTTCAACGCTTATTTGTCTTTACCTAAAGATCATTGCATGAAGAAGATCCTGAAAATCAGCAGCATGTTGCCAAGCTCTCTCTTGCAAAGAACTGTGATTCATCTGGGATGAACACAGACAACATGACTTTTCTGGTGAGGATTCTTTGACAGCATGTTCAAGAATTTCTCTTTAGCCACCTTTACAGCATGTGAATAAAGCTTATTTCAAACCACTATTTCAAACCAGCATCCTGAAAAATAAAACATTAAAAATTGTAATAGCACAATATTGTTTATACTAAAAAGCTTTCAAAATATAAAACTAGTATTCCTAGTTGGAGGAGATAAACTTGGTGTAAGCCTTTTAAATCTATGTTTAAAATGCACAGTTCTAAGGGAACAGATAACTAAACCCACATACCAGCAAGGCAACCGCAAAAAAATGTGCAACTGGATGGAAACACATGACTTTTATAATAAACAGCGTTTATGTTTCATGACCCATAAAAGGAGCAATCAAAGAACTTTCCTGCGCGAAATGATAATGGTCGAAATAAATATGACATAGTACTTTGTTGAACGTTGTTATTATGGAGATGATCAATATCATAGCATTAAACGCTAGAAAACAGAAATAAAGAAACGAAATGGTTGGCGAGTTACAAGTGCGTTCGCAACTTTCTATTTCCAGCAGTTCGTGCTACAACATAGTGGGTGTTGGATACTGAAATACATCTATAGTTCTGAATCGACTAAGACGAGTACTAATACAATTTCGTGGTTTAAAACATCTGGAATAAAATAGTAAACAATTTAAAAATATAATTTCAGTGAGCAAGAAACCTACTACAAAATGATTACTGTTGCATTTCAATGATTAACATAAAGTATAATTACATTTATGTGGAAAGCTTTAGGTTATCAGCACACAACTGATCTCACCAATTTTTGGTTTAATTTTCGATTTCGCAGCGAAATGAAAGAAGAGTCCTGTTTGGTTTGGGAGTAATCTGCCCGAGAAATTTAAAACATTTCATGCGCTTTTTGCCTCACAAACTATAGATGATATACTGCTAGTGTTTTTTAAATATCATACAAAGAATGTTGATTCACAAGTAAAAGGACTGCATACAGTTATAACAATTAAATCGTCAGCAAGAACCTCACCTAGCAGACGAGAGGAGAGCTCTCATGTGCCCAAACATAAAAGTTGGTTTCACATGAGTGCTTTGCTGTTTAGGAAGAAATACGAATCTAAAATAGGTAATTTTTTGACTGAGACATTTAATTTAGCATGTATAAACTTTTATTACAATGAAAAAACTTTTAAAAACTAATTCATATATTATCTATGAACTGTAGATTCTGTAACTAAGCTACTTTTTTTTTTTTTTTGCCATGGACCATTTGGGTATTTATATAACATACAAAATAATCAACTTACAAATTGTCCTGATATATTTGGTCAAACATTTAAACAACTCATCCTAGTGATAATTGAACTGCCTCTCCAGCATCACAATGGCTTATTTTATTATTTCAAAATATGCGTTATTTTTGTGATTCACTTTATATTCATACATTTATATGAAAAACCCCCACCGAGCTTTATCGAATTTCGAGTCCCTTGGAAGGGCCAGACCAAAGAATTTTGCTGGGCTTTTGCGGTTATCCCCACCTCAGAACTACGGTACTTGTACTAGCAGTAGTAGATACATCCTCTTCGATCAATAAATGCTACAGCGCAGCACTAGTTGTACAGTATATAGCATTACCTCCCGATGGTCGTATGTCAATGCTACCATGATTAGAAGAAAGAGCGTCGGATATTATTTTCTTGTTTGTTTGTTGTTTTTTTTCTGTGTGATCGAGATTTGTTTAAGAGTGAATCATGGAACTCTTAAACTTTTAGCAAAAATAAACAAGAGTTCAGTCTTATATGTTTCATTCATTTCAGTGTGGTATTTCATTGCAAACATTTAGACCTTTTATATCCAGACAACATATGTCGCTAGAATAAAAGTACAAACATAAAACCAATCAAGCATGATTTGATTGTCTTCGTAAGAATGATGACAAATAAAAAATTCCTTTTAGCAGTGACAGTCATCAGAACACAAATGGCATGTGTTATGTAAAGATATGTTACAGATAAGAGATGCTTGGTTTATTACTTATCTTATTATATCTTATATTATTACTTATTACTTATCACAGAGCTGGGACAAGGGCAAGTTTCAGATGTGGCAGATTAACTGGTCATGTTTCACACCAGTCTTCCCACCAAAACCCTTCAAGACAACAACACTCAGACAGAGGATAAAGCAAGCAACATACAAAGTGTGCCCCCAAACATAATGTTCCAGCCAACAAGATTTAGCCGATTTCAGGTTCTGCCTCCTGTGCTGTGTACACGCCGTTTGTACATCTATGTCATAGTCCTTCTGGTTGTTGGCCTCCTTGTGCTTTTGCTGCGAACCATTGCTTCCATGCGCCTTGCATTCGTCCATTATCACTTGGAGTCTGACACTGATGGGGAATTGGTTATTTTGCCAGAAGAGTTTACGCAATCAAAAGGAGCTTTCTGTCTGGATGGTTCACCTCCTGCTTATTATTACCGACAGAGTAAGCGAAATCCTTAGTTCCACTGTGAATTTCAAGACAAAAATAGCTTTAGGATTGTGGTTAATTATTTATCATGGTTGTGCATTTTTTTTATGGGATTAGAAATAAAGGAAGGCAGATAAGAAGATAATATGTGGCATAAGCTTATTTTTAAATACTGAAAATATGAGCAAGGGAAGTTGCATTATTTGTGATATTTTATTGGATGTTTTTAGAAATTGGAAGGTAAAGATTATATTGTGGTAAAATAAGATCTCACTGTAATAATGATAGGGCTGATCGATGATCCGCACAGCAAGACTGCATTTTGCATTCGCAGGTGATGTACCTGCAGTTCGATTTTGGATCATCCATCTTCAAAGTGGAGGATGGTGTACCACCAAAGAAGAATGCTATGATAGGTATCATTAAACTTACTCTGGGGGTAAAACTCCTGATTATCCATTTCTTCTGTTTGCTAATGGTATTGTCTTGTGTACGTCCATGTAGGCAAACATGCATAAGTATGTGTGTGTGTTACTGCCTGTGTAAATAAACTTTGTTTTGATTTGTCCATCTTAGGAGTTTCAGCAGCCTTGGTTCAAGCCTGAAGGCACACATATCACAGCCACTAAGAGGGATAATGTCTAGTGACTGTAATGTCAATCCCAGTTTCTGCATGTGGCATTTTGTAGACTTGCTATATTGTGATGGAGGATCCTTTCTGGGTAAATTAACATAAAAGTCTTTTATAGCAATTCTATTAGAAAATATAGTCATTTCAAAATGTTATCAGTGCATTAGTATCTGTACCATTAAGCTTATTTTCAGGAAGATTTTTTGTTGTTGTTTTGTTCAGGTGGGATGAGTGGGGCGAGTGGGTGATGGACTCGGTTATTAACTGGAATCAAATAAATACTTGAACAAGCTAAAGTAGTTCATTGGTGCAGCAATAAGGTGCTTGTTATCAAAAATCAGAATCAGGGCAGGATTAGCTTGTCACAGTGTAGTTTTAGATGCTGATTCAGCATAAAATAACAATAACATAATTCACTGCATGCAAATACTGCAAAATGTAAAACAACCTGTCTCTTTCTTCAGAAGTGGTTGCAAATATGTGAGTAATGTAACCTGTCAATGCACTTTTTTTTGGTGGGGGGGGCAAAGAGGGAGAGGGAGGTTGGGAAGGGGGAGAGTAATGGTAGGAGGAGGAATAACGCAACCTGGAAAATGACATTTTTTTTATCCTAGGAAACAGGACTGAACCTCTGTTAATGAACTCCAAGCAACTGTACCTGAGAGGAGCCATTGTGTTTGATGTTCTTATTGACTACCTGAGGACATACACTTTGTTCAGAGATGCAGAGCAGATAATATTAACAGGCTCTTCAGGTTTGTCTACTTTTGTTTCAGATTATAATGGATTTTTAAAAAAATTTGTAATATGCATAAACTAATTATATTCTCTTGGTGCTGCTTTTTACTAAAAGTAGCTAGTGTAACATGACAATGAGCATACTTTCTGGTGAAGATTGTTTTTTAAACCAACAGTCACTAGATGCTGTTGGTGGTAATGACAACAATAATGATAATAACCTTTGGCCTGACTGCTGTATTTTATATCTTAAAACTAGTAGCTGGTAAAGTTCATAGATTCAAGAGTGGAAAGAGGCTAAAGACAGACAAAAGTTATGTCAGACAAATCAGTTACAAACCATTGTTCTTGTTCCAAATCTCAACTGTCTGATTCTCCACCAGCAAGTAAGCCTCCCCACATCCCCACCACTGTCAGAAAACAAGGTGAAGGTCATGCTCAGCCTCAATGAGCCATCATCATCAGAAGTGGTCATGCAGTTTTACAGTGTTGCCTGTGCCTATCAGCTATATACTGTGATAGGCGAAGGTCATAAATATATAATACACAGTGCATCTAGCTCAGCACTTGCAGGACTGCAGGTGGCTATTAAATGGATTGATCTAGAAAACCTAGATCAAGCGTTCTCTTATGTATAGGAAAAAAGTTGTATTAACCAAGAAGTTACAACTTGAGGCTATTTTACTACGTTACTGTAGCTTTTTTATTGTCATGGACAGTGGCCTGCAGCATGCCTATTTCAAAGCAGGACTACCAAATCTGACATTTACAGTGTGTTCATCTTGGCCTGCGAGCTGACCAATGGACAGGCACCCTTTACAGAAATGCCTATTACTCCGATGCTGCTAGACAAGATCAGTGGAACAAAACCTATGCTAGCTTACTCCACCACCGTGGGACAGTTCTTCATGCTTCTTCGATTCCAGAATTGACAACTGTATGCTCACACTGCTGAATGCTGCTTGTAAAAGAAATTCTGAACTGTGGCCAATGAACAGTTAGGCTGCCATGTGTGTAGATGTATGTGTACATCATCTTGTATATTATTGTTGTTTCTTCTTGTATCAGCTGGTGGACTAGGAGCCCTCATTCATGCTGACCGTCTTCGTCAACGTTTGCCAGAAACAGTGATCACACTTCACCTGGTGATTGATGGGTCCTTGTTCCTGGATGTGCTGGACATCAACGGTGTCCCCACTATGGCCAACTTACTTCACAACATGTACTCACTGCATCATGCATTTAGTAAGCAGCTAATAGCTAAAGCATATTTGAAATACTTTTGATCGAGATGCTAGAAAACAGCTGATTGTACTGCAGGCAGTTTTTCATCCAGTGCCATGGGTAAATGTAAATGCTATTACTGCTAATTCAGACCAAAGTGGTTAGTAGTAACTAGATCTAAAAGCTGGCAAGGGGATTGAAAAGGGATGAAAAGCAGGTGTGCTATCCCACAATTTATTAAAAGTTAGTAAGAGGATCTGTAAGTTTGTTTTCAATGTATCACTGGTCAGGCAGCCATTTTCCACTTCTCTTTTGCATGTTCTTACAAGCGTTTGAATCAAAGTTGCAGAGGATTTACTAAGGCCTTCTAGCATTTAATTAAGCCTTTTAATTTATTCTTTTGCCATCTATGTAAACATTGCATCCTTCTTAAGCGTTATAAGACCATTTCAAAAAGTCCTTCTGATTTGTCCAAGACATAACCAAATCTCATTTCATACTGCATAAAAGTAATGTCTATATACCATGTATCTTTTAAATTCAGATTCAGCTGGCATCAAGGAGTGTACGCGTCTAATGAATCAAGAAGAAGAGTGGCGATGCATTCTTCCAGAATTGTATCACAAGTTTGTCTTCTCTCCCATTTTTTTCATTAACTCTTTGTATGACACATGGTTCAGAGATAATGCATTGGGTATTAGTTGCTCAGCACAGGAGTGTCCGTCTACACATCTGACGCAGGTGGAAAGTTTCAAGAGTAGGCTTTTGCAAGAGGGGATGGAGATTCTGAAGCTGAAAAAGAATGGTCTTTTCTTCACTCCTTGCCCAGCACACACTTTTCTGATGTCTCGACGCTTCTCACTGATCACAGCAATAGAGCACTCTGTTCAGCAAGCTTTAAGTGCCTGGATCAACCATCAAGGCAATAGCCGTAACTTGGCAGAAGTTGTTCCTTTGCAAGAGGCTTTAAAGAAGTGTCCAGACATGAAGGTTTGATGCTGAAGGTTTTGTGTGCATTTGTGTTGATGCAAACGTGGATACATACAGGATATAATGGAGAAAGGCAGGAAAAAGTTAGCTTCTTGATGATTTTTAGTGGAGTTCTTTAAAGCCCACATCATTAGCCTCAAGAAGAGCATTAGCATGGATTATCACCTCACTGTTAAGGGGTTTGCACAAAGTATAGAAAGAACTTTGTTGTCAGAATTATATTCTGGCCATAACATGATCAGCAAATAAAGCACCCTTATGAACCCAGCAGTTAAATGATAGCAAATTAATCAACATTTAAAATAATTATAATTCAAAATAATTATTTTTTATAAAATAATTTTTTTCATTATTAAAAAATATTTTATTTGAGTGCTCTGGATCTCTTAATTGTTGTCTGTAACTTTGTTCATAAACTGCTTTGTAAAATGAGGTTGTCGGGAAGCAGCATTTGTTCAGTCATACTCATGCAAACATTATTTTCAGTCTCAGATTTATTTACTTGCGTACCACAGTATGGTGCCATCTTGTTCCTCCATTAACACATAAAATAAGATGCAAAAATGCTAACAGCTGATGAATGATGGCATTTGCTCAGAACACAGTGATGATAATTT
The DNA here is from genome assembly GCF_003073045.1 of Pomacea canaliculata. NCBI lineage: Eukaryota > Metazoa > Mollusca > Gastropoda > Architaenioglossa > Ampullariidae > Pomacea > Pomacea canaliculata. Next base: position 11,778,527 of record NC_037595.1, read on the forward strand.
TTTGAAACTTGTTTTCACTCATTCCCCCATGCCAACCTGCTTAGGATATATGAATTACAGTCCTAAACAAAAATCGTTTGCATTTTCGAGTGTATAACAGCTATTGTAAATTTGTGTTCTTAAATAGGGTTGTAATCAAAATAAAGTGTCTGGTCCACGAAGACAAGCTCAGTACTTAACAGAAAAAAAAACTGAATCACAATTCAAGAAGTTAAAAACAAAGACAGCCTACATCTGAAGCATAAGTACATGATGCAGCAATGTGCTGGATAAATATCCATTTGTTCTTGGGTAGAAAAATTGAAAACAGCAACCTAGCGAATAGAACAAAGGCAGAGATTAATATAGATAATAAAAATGCATATGAAAAAAGTGGTCTCTTCCGTAGGCAGTCAGCAAAAGGGGTGATTGCAGTTAAATTGCAGATCTAAGGCAACAGTTACCAGGACATGATAAATATGGTCAGGGATATATTTTTTCCTGTGACTAAAACCCTTTATATCTAAGAGGACATATCATGTCTTGCATAATATCTATATAGGTTCGGGGGAAAATCTTACTGAAATAATTTAGCTTTGCAGCAGACAATTCCTGTGCACTTAACAATACCATTGATGAACATGGCTTGCATGGGAAGAAAATATAGTCTTTCTGGTCGGTCTTTCATCTGTTGTAATATTTGATGCTGCTGATTTTTGAAGCATATATACTTCTGCTGTAATATTTCAAATGAGCTTGGTGTTGACATTATTCCAAAATTTCATATATATACACAAACATGTGTGAACATACAAAATGAACTTTATTGGCATGTAGGTATTTTTTTCTGTGGAACCCAGTGTCGTGAACCCAGTGGTTTGTTTTCAATACAAACTTTTTACATTTCCTAAATAAAACTTCCTATCAAAATGTGCATTCAAATTTTGTTAAAGCCAGGTGCCAAATAATCCATCTTTGTTGCATAAATGATGTGCATTTTTAGTCAATCTTACTACATTTACAGGGGGAAAAAAATCTCCATAGAAGTGGCATATTGAACCAGTCATTTCAAACTTTAACATGTTGACATTTATCTGTGACACTGACTTCATTGTTGGATTTTATGAACAAATAAGTGCCTGTAACAAATTATTATCTGATGACTTTCTCCTCACCTTAAGAAAAAGCAGGCTAGGTCTGTGTGCGGATAAACTGTGTTTTATTTTTATCTCATTATTTGTCTTCACTGCAAGTCAATATATCTTGAGACTGTTCAGCGCTGAACAAGAATGATGATGAAATATTGGATTTGTTAAAAAAGGATGACGGGTATTGCTTGGCATGGTAGTCCATTAAAATGGTGCGGAATGTCTTTTGAGCAAATGGGTTCCCCCCCTCCCCTTAAGGGTAGTGGTGGTGGGCAAGATTTTACCTTTTTTTTTTTTTCAAGTTTTAGGGGCAACGAATCCATTATTGGTTTGAGGGTAATGTGCTGTGCTCGTGAATTTATCAAAACAATTTAAGTGAAATGAGACATTTTATTTAAATGTATGTGCTTAAAGTGCAGTCTCATTGTTTTTATATGGTAAAATATCTGTTATGGAAAGTACATGCAGTATGTATACATGTACATTTTGAGACTATGCAAATCAACTTGTATTTTTATGATGATGTGGGGTATCTGATTTTTTTTTTTTAATGGATTGGCAAGACAGGATGCTCCCCAAATGCAGCAGGAGATTTATTTTAAGATCAAAATTTTATCTTGAACTACTTGCTTGAGAATATAATCATCAAACTATTGTGTGGTGTAACAATTCTCCAACCTGACTTTATACTTAATGTTTTTTTCTTCTAGGTGGTGGTTCCCCCATCCCCCCATAGCCTTCATTACAGAATTGCTACACGTAGGGCACTTGTTCTGGATTTGTCATCCAGTAACTGTGTGCACAAGACAGCTAGCAGTGAAGCAAAATGCACAGTCTTGTGCAGTCATATTTCTTAACAGCAATATTTTTGTATGATGGATTATTCTAGGTGTACAATTTAAATTTAAAGGTTTTTAAGTATGGGATCATATTTTGGTGAAATGTGCATATTTTTACCTAGACCTGTGTTGAAAATCTTACATCTCTGCACATGAGAATTTATTCCTATGTACATTTTCTCTGTTTACAAGTCTGTGCCTCAAGTTTGTCTTTTACAACATGCATTTATCTCCATGGTGAGCCACGATTAACTCAGTGTGTCTGTGGGATGTGCTTGCGAGAGAATGTACATTCTGTTGGCAAATGTCAGTAATAATAACTATTTTGATGAAAATATCTAAGTTTTAAAAATCTCCTTTAAATAAAGAGAAAAACAATCCTCAGACATTTCCTCACTTTAATTAACAGTCTTTCCAGTTTCAAGTAATCACCATTTACAAACTAGATTTTTTATGAATCCAACCCAGTTTTTTATAACAGAAATTCTGTTTTTTACTTAATCATCGTCCATACTGACAGATGAAGCAAATAAAATAAATGGCAGTCTATTCTAACATCACAATGGCATTGTGATCACATGTTTACTTTATTGATGCATGTTTGTGACCCCAGAATGTCTGTGGGTATAAAGATGCTGGTATGTAAAATTGGAATTAAAATGCATAACTTGAAAAGTTTTAGTGAAATAAAATGTTCACTGGAAAAAATGTGATCCAGTGCAATCAAAACCCTTTGTTAAGTATGTCTTCACTATGAATAGGTGTAAATGTGATAGAGATTATGGACCATGTAATAACAGTGTGTGTGTGTGCAACTTAAGGCAACACTTAACACCCATCTAACTTGACTAAGCAATTCTTAATGACCAAGGGCATTGTTAGGGTATTCTTTGTAACTTTGGTGTAAGCCTTTGTTAAGTCTTGTAAACTTTGTGTAAAGTCTTGGTAAATATTCTTTCAGGTGCCCACTGCACTCTTTGGTTGTTAGATACAGCATTGTGCACTAACTCCAAAGATGTGTAAAATAATGTCTAATACGTATGGTTGCTATTATAAGACTAAATGACATTGAAAGTTGAAAGAGCAAGTGTGAATGTGGTAGATTACTGTCAGTTTTGAAACAATAATTGGTGCAAGCACTTAACTTTTGTTACAAGGAATGAAAAAAAAAGTACTAAAGCCTGCTAAGTAGTATGTAAATCAATACAAGATTGTTAATCACTTAACACATCTGCTAGTGTTTAAGCCACACTATAAAAATGACTCCTCAGCAAGCACTGGCTATTTACAGAAACAACATTCTGGCAACTTTACAATATTCTAATGAGCAAAAGAATGTGAGGAGTAAGGAAAGAGATAAACCAGCCTCATGACAAATATGGTAATATGAAGTATATACAGATTTATAAATGTCAGGAACAAGAACAATGTCTGATCGAACAAAAATGATAATGACTCCAGGACTAAGTCAATGCTAAGATGCTGTTTATTCAGCAGCTTGATTTACTCTTATAAAGAGAATTCGAAAGGAAAGCAAGTATCTTAGAGCTTGGCTCTATTCCTGAGTGTCCACTCACGAATGCACAATCTGGTGCCGAGCTATTTCACAGACATTATATCCAAATCAAATTAAATTTCAGTGCATACAAAACTGCTGGCTGGAAGACAACAGAAAAAGAAAAAAACAATTCAGGTGCTAGGTGTTAAAAAAGGTGTTACTCCATTAAACTGTCATTACCCAGAGAAATCTTTAATGCCCCTCTTGAAAAATGGGGAAGGTTCTCTCAGCAGGTCAACAGGGCTGTGCGATTTCAAATGCAGTCTGTGCTTCACTGGTAACATTGTTGCAGGCAAGGCGTGGCATCCTTCAGGCAAGTTGAATCCTCATGAACACCCTTATCTTCAGTTTCTTATGGTGGTCAGTAGCTCTTTGGATGCCAAAACCAGCTGTGAGTTTCCAATCTATGTGGATTCCTTGGGGGTTTTGTTCATATGCTTGTCACCTCTGAGCTCAACTTACCACTCTGAGCTACATACTAATGTTAAGGCATGCAGATTACGCTTTCTGCAGCTTGAATCTCATGGTTAAACCTTGGCAGTCCTGTTAGATAATAGATACTTTTCTTCTTCACATATCACCATGTGGGGAAGTCACAGCTGAAGCAAAGGATGGCATTATTCTGCTCCTTGCCATGACAAAGATAAACCTGACATTTGCCAAACTGAGTTGTGTGACCAGCTATGCCATTAGTGCAAGCCATTGTGAATCCTGGCATCCAAATTTATGTCATTCTATTGTAAGTAATCCTAAATTGATCTTGCTTTGTAATATGCATATGATGTTTTCTTGTTTAAAAGTTTTATGTAGAGAAAAATACTAGCTGTGACAAGAAAGAGAATTTTTAAATAACAACAATAAAAAAAGAAAATATTGTGACACATCTGAAGAAGTCTCATTAGCTCGCAAGAATTTTTTCATGGATGAGCAATCTTGATATCAACAGTGAATATCTACTTTTGTTTTTACAGAAAGTTAGACTATACAGTCGTCCTGATTACAGCAAACAGCACGGGGCATATCTACAGGATCTTCTAAAACAGCAACAGAGTATTAGCATATCTACATAACCATCCAGAGATGGCAGTAAAACAGTACACATATCTACAGACCCTTCTCAGATAACTAGAGTTCCACTGTATCCACAGAACCAGCTAACAAAAAAGCATGAAACAGTATGTACAGAGTCTGTACTGTGGAGATTTTCCACAAAAAACTCAAAGGACATCACTAATAATAATAAAAAAAAAATTGACAAGAAGTTTCATGGTGAAATCTCAAACCGTTTGACCTGCTCCACAGTTATGCATTGGCCCAAAACATTCTGTGCTTCTGAACCTCAGCAAAAAACAGTGTTTGAAATGTCACAACCTGTTCAGCCACATTAGGTTACATTCATGCTAATTATTAAAAATCAAACATTTTAATTACAAGTCTATACACATGAGTGTAATGCACAACTGTTCTCCATAAACCAACAGACTCATGGGAACCAAGAGCTATACACAACTTACCATCACACAAGTAACATCAAATTGCCATTAGTTAAGAATGTGATATGCAATATTATTATTTATTTAATGGAATATAACTGCTGCTTTTAAGCCCAACAACTTGCTGATGTCTATTTTAGACTTCTAACCGACATGCTACATTCTACAATAGATACTCATCTGGACAATATGTCAAATGAGCATCCCCTGTTTTAACATGAAACATCAAACAGCAAACACATCAGACATGATCCAACCTTCAGCAAAGCGTAAATACTTTCTTCGTTGGCAAACAAATTACGACTGTGATCCCTTACAAACAACTTGAAATTACTTAATCAGGATAGTATTTGCATGCAAAAGCTATTTGTTGGGAGGGAAGAACTTGAAACTTAAGTTTGGCAGCTTTCCATTGTCGCGTGTTGCTTGCTGCAGCGGTATGCGAGGTGGGGCTGATCACAAGTCTTGTCGAGGAAAAGGACCACCATGGTCTACACGGGGGGTTGTGGGACTGTGTGTCCTCGTGCTGGTGTGTGTGGGACGTAGTAGAGCGCTGCAATTTTGTCTCAGGGTGTGCAAGCACCACGCGTGGATTCTTATGTCGCGATGCTCCATCGTGGGGGATGGTGGAGATTTGTCGCGTGTTGCTTGCTGCAGTAGAGGCGAGAGGGAGTACACCTACATGCCGAAACACTGGGACTACTAAGCAAAACCTTTTCTTGGGGCTGACCACAAGTCTTGTCGGGGAAAAGGACCACCATGGTCTACCCGGGGGTTGTAGGATTGTGTGTCCTCGTGCTGGTGTGTGTGGAACGAAGTAGAACGCCGCAAAAAGAACGAGAAAGGCTCAACCACGGGATCACTCGATCAGAGCGAAAAGCCACCACACAGCCGAAGGATTAACGGACTGCCGTCAGTCAGCACACTGAGGACGAGGTGCAGTTAACCACCTGCGTGTGACCAGACCTGAAGTGTTACCGGACTGTTGGCCAAGCCCCGAGACTCGAGTCGCAACGACGGACTATTTTTATCCCTTCTTCCATATTTTTTTATTATTATTATATATTTTTTTTGAGCCGGCGGTCGCACCATACGACCGCCAATAAATTTTAGTTTTGTGTTGTCGCGTTTTTGTGTCCACTGAGGAGTGATTGGCTTCGTTGCTCGCGTCGGGTGCGCGGGGGTTTGTCTGTGTGATTGCGAGTGTGCATGTGAGAAAGCGAGTCCCGCAACGCCCGATCGCGAGAAAGGCCGCGGAGGTGAGAGCGGTGGCCGTCAGAGTACCCCCCTACCCCACCGGGAGGTGCGGCGTGTGCACATCAGGCCCGTATCCCGAGTAATGTAGAGGGTGCCGGATGTATGGCAGTTGTTTTCCGGAGTTGTCTAGTAATCTTGTTCTTATGCTGGTTAGAGGTAGAATTTTATGTCTCAGGGTGTGCAAGCACCACGCGTGGATTCTTATGTCGCGATGCTCCATCTTGGGGGATGGTGGAGATTTGTCGCGTGTTGCTTGCTGCAGCGGTATGCGAGGTGAGTGGCACAAGGCGAGTAGAGGCACCTACATGCCGAAACACTGGGACTATTAAACAAAACTTCTTTTTTGGGGCTGACCACAAGTCTTGTCGGGGAAAAGGACCACCATGGTCTACCCGGGGGTTGTGGGATTGTGTGTCCTCGTGCTGGTGTGTGTGGGACGAAGAAGCACGCTGCAGAAGAATGAGAAAGGCTCAACCACGGGATCACTCGATCAAACAGAGCGAAAAGCCACCACACAGTCGAAGGATTGACGGACTGCAGTCAGTCAGCACACTGAGGACGAGGTGCAGTTAACCACCTGCGTGTGAGCAGACCTGAAGTGCTACCGGACTGTTGGCCAAGCCCCGAGACTCGAGTCGCAACGACGGCCTGTGTTCGGCGGGTGACTCAGGCAGTGGCCTGGAAGGGGAGGATTAACCCTTTGAACTGTGGTGACAGTTGTGGGCCGCGTCTCTTTTGTTTTTTGTTTGGGGTGCGTGTGTGTTATGGTGGGGCTCTCCCCTATTTGTTTTGTTTGGCCACCTGTATAACAGGGGTTTTGTTTTATTTTTTTCTATCCTTTCTTCCATATTTTTAAATTATATATATATTTGAGCTTGCGGTTGCACCATACGACCGCCAATAAATTTTAGTTTTGTGTTGTCACTTTGTGTCCACTGAGGAGTGATTGGCTTCGTTGCTCGCGTAGGGTGCGCGGGGGTTTGTCTGTGTAATTGCGAGTGTGCATGTGAGAGAGCGAGTCCCGCAACGCCCGATCAGTCATGAACCACCTTCGCGTTACGCGACATCCATCCATCACTAGATTCTGACAAGTATTACAGCTTTACTACTGACAATCCCATAGATCACAATAAAATGTCCATCTGATGCTCTGTCTAAAAGTTGGCCCTCTTGGTCTGTAAGTCATGTTGTCTACATGTGTTCCGCACTGAGCATCCAGGTTAAACGAGGGCAACATCTGCACACCGGGACCATGTCTAGTGACACACTTAGACTACCTTCACAATACCACCTGGGCCTGCAAGACTTGTCTTGCCCATCAGATCCAAGTCGATCTGGCGAGCTGCCAGTCGGCCCTCAGATATGGCCCAGACCACAAGTGACTGGCCACGGTGGCAATCTGTGGGAAAATTTTCAAACATAGCATGACCACTTTTGTGCCTTCATTCAGATAAGGACTACAATACACAGTACTTTTATGCACATAAGAATACACTTTTGTCAAGACCAAAATTTAACACTCACAGCCAGGACTTGCTTTTATCCGAAGCTTGGAAAATCAAACTGAATTCAAATGAGACAGGTAAATAATGATTTATGGCATAAACACATAATAAACCATGCTCAGATCTTAAAAAAAAAAAAAACAGAAAAAAGTTGTTTACCTCCAGCAGCATACAACTTTGGAATGGAAGTGTTGTATTTGTCATTTGGCGTAGCAACATTTCCACGTGGATCAATGTCCACGCTCAGCTCCTCTATTATTTTAGTTTCTGGTCCAACAAAGCCCATTGCCAAGAGTACTAGATCTGCCTTGAACACTCTCTCAGATCCTAAAACAGGCAGCAAAGAAGTAAGAAAGTATGTGCACACATACCACACACACGGACATTAGTTTCCTTCCATACCCAATGAACTCCCAAAAAAGTGTTGTTACCAAACAGATTGGGAAAAAAGTGGGCAGCTTTAAGATATCTGTCAACTTAAAGATGTATAACTCCTATAACTAGGAGCTGTGACTGCACACTTTAGTGGGAAAGACATGTTTCAACCTCATTATCAGAAATAAAAGGAACATTATCTGTGACAAAGGGCTATTATTCACAAACTCAACAACAGGCAGACACATGCAAGAAAATCATGTGCAATAATGACAAGAAGCCACAAAGCAGAGCACAGCACTACAATGAAGTAAATCTTTACAGGCACCTTCTACATCCTGCATCATAAAGCGGCCAGACGCATCCTTCTTCCATTCAATCTTCACAGTGCGCACTCCGGAAACATGGCCGTTTCCATCATCTAAGAACTCTGTGCTCTTTATCTCAAAGATGCGTGGGTCACGACCCCATTTCATCTGCACCTCTTCATGACCATAGTCTACGCGGAAGATCTTGGGCCAGGTGGGCCAGGGGTTATTGGAGGCTCGTGAAGGAGGTGGCTCTGGTAGGATCTCAAATGTTGTTATGCTTTTGGCACCCTGTCATAGAAAATGGTCTAAATTAATGAAATCAACCTCCATTTGAAAAGATGTATAGTGGGTCTCATTTTCATCATGCTGGTCCCTTTCTGCGAAAAATGTTGATTGAGGAAGAAACATCGATAATAAAAATGAAATGAAAATAGGCATCATGACATTTTTTTCTTTGTTTATGAGTATTCTGAAGCTGTTACATTCAAGGTGTTTGTTACTTCAAACACTGAGCTTTGTACATAACCACTTAGCATGCCCAGCTGGCTACAGCAAAAATAAAGACTAAATGCTTAGAGGTTGCTGTTTTCAAGTTGACTGAGCCACTACTATGTGCCCTCTGCTCCACTCAATAAGAAAATTTGAGAATTTTAATCCAAAAGGTCATGTAGCAAGATCTATGGCTAAGATTTTACTACTGGCATTGCCTACCTGTCGTAGGGATGTAGCAATACAGTCACAACCTGTGTCACCACCCCCTACAACAATGACGTCCTTGTCCTTGGCTGAGATATAAGGAATGCTATCCCCATGTTGCTGTTTCTGCCAAGTTTCCAGGAAGTTCATGGCATAGTGGATACCTTCTAAATGTCGACCTGTTGAGTATTTCACATAGCTGACATTATGGCATCCAATCTTTACTGTACAAGTCACGTTCAAGATAAAGGGTACTATAGCCCGGAGGCCATACAGGGAATAAACGTAAACAGTTTATGGTATGTGGAAAACTGAGCCTAATTCTTTCCTTCCATTATCTTTACTTCTTGGATAAATCAGACCCACTCCAGAGCAATTTCTGGGTGGGCAGAGGGGTTTTTTCCACCACATTCTAAACAGGCCTTCCATGACCTGCTCTGGGGTCAGGAACTCTGACCATTATAGAGTCTAACCAATACCTAGCTTAGCTATTGTTAATCAGCATCTTTATATCTCATCACTTCTCTCTATCTCTCAAACGCACATGCAAAGCAGCCTCTGACCTGGGATAGGGAGGTCCCTTGGCCATGTTGCACCTTGGGCAAGCAGCAAAGCATCATTCTCCGCCAACAGGTCTCCAGCTTTGATGTCTTTCCCCACCTCTGTGTTCACCTTAAATTCAATACCTTCTGCAGCCAGCAACTGAATGCGTCTCTCTACCACCTAAGGAAGAGAGATGAAAATCTGATTCATTTTGTTATCCAGGTGATGCAAAACATTTTTTCTGGCAAATCCCCTTGGAGCCTTCTGGTCTTACAGTCAGCAGGGCAAGCTATTAAAGATTTTTATCGATATTTTACATTCCTATGTAGCCATACGGCACATTCTCTTTTCTTACGCCTCCTAATTTTTCCAGAAGTACAGTTACACACATCTTATAAGACTTCATAGATTTAACACAGGCTTCCTTCTATTTATTGTAAAATAATGCTGGAAATGTCTAAAAGATTTCTTGTTCTGTATTTTATTTGTCACCACCTTATTCACTCTACCATGAGAGAAAGAGGAAATTTTAAGGATTTCCCCACTCACCAGCTCACACACATGCTTAGTGCAGTCAGTCAACATTTTACAAATATGTTTATTTACGGATTCTAATCCTAACTATACAAAGTTTCCACACCTCTTTACTTAGTTTCATTGTTGGGATTCCATAGCGCAGAAGACCACCAACTCTATTGTTTCTCTCATACACTGTAACCAGGTGACCAGCCTACAAAAAATAAAAGTTCATCTCACTGGTCATTATAAATAACAGCAGATTAAAGATCTATCAAAACTCACAACCATTTCATTTTGTTATATTGATAACACATGTGCATGTATCTGTTATTATAACAGAATGTTGATAAAACCTAATTGGTGTCTATACAAAAATGAAAGAAAATGTATGTGTTGTATCAGTAAACGACGAATGTGCACAAATATGTATTATCGATGATAGATTCATGCATGAAGCAGTATGCATGTCCTAGGTATCAAAAGATGCAGCACAAGACACGCAGAAACATCAGACAGGGGTCCACCTTGTTAAGCTGTGCTGCAGCTGCCAATCCAGCAGGTCCACTGCCAACAATGGCAATTTTTTTGCCAGTGCGTACATGTGGTGGTCTAGGCTTGACCCAGCCATGCTGAAAGCCATATTCAATGATGGCATTTTCGATGTTCTTGATAGTCACAGGGGGTGAGTTGATGCCCAGGACACAAGCTCCCTATCATAAGAATATTCATAGTGAGTCATGATAACTGCTGCAGGACTAGCTATTCTTTTTTTATGACACCTTATTATCTTACCAAAGCAGTTAGTGGGTAATAACTGAGCAACTACTTTCTAATGAGTATTTCCCATCCAGAGGTTTTCAGACCCTCAGGTAAAATCATTCGTGGTTTTACCAGTAAGTCACACATGAAGAAAGTACACAAATACTTGCACTAATTTTATCATGTTCTTGATCCTTAATGTGTAGAATTTGCTTTATGATCTGAAAATAACATTTAAGAATTATTTTAGATTTAAGATACTCAAATTCTCACCTCACAAGGTGCTGGACAGACGCGACCTGTGAACTCTGGAAAGTTGTTGGTCTGGTGAAGGTTATCAAGGGCCTCTCTCCATTGTTTCTATTTGGACATGAAACAAGAATATGAAAAACAAGGGCCAAAAATCTGGCTAGCAAAAAGAGAGAGAGGTAATAGTCACTGAAAGAAATGGCAATGGATAGTATATATATATACTGTAGTATATTTTCTACTTGCACGTATGAAAAGTTCAAACGAAAACTAGCACCAAAGATTCGTTATATGACCACTAGCTGGGGTACACAGCTTTGCCTGCATTGATTTCTGCTACAAACTCATTCAGCTGTAATGTTAATGTCAACTTTTGATAAGTATGAAGTTTCAAGGGAAGAAACATAAAAGATGCGGTGGTGTCAGATACCGAAGGACTCAATCACTCACACATTTCCTTCAGCCTCTCTCTCCCTCTATTTCTTTTGCTCTCACAGAGATCGTTCTCTCAATTTACATTCTCCAAATTTGCTCTATGCTCTGTTGACATGTCAAAACTTTCTTGGTTTTTTTTTCATCTGGAGACATTAGTAACATCTCAGAGAAAATAAAAACATTCCATGCCATAAGCACAGCTTATGACTGTACCATGGAAAAAAAATATTCCGGCCAAATCTGGTGAGGACTGGATCTATGGAGCAGATCTAATAAGGTTTCAACTACCATCTAGCCCTCCACTCCAACCACCCCCCCCCACACACACACACTCTGTTTTATTTATTAAAGTGTACATGTATTACAAATATAGTTTTATACATACACTAGTCATGTATGTGCACACCATTCACAAATAGATAAGCAAATATGTGCATGTATTTACACACACATATATATATACACACACCCACATAATATGTGGCAGGTCACATATATCCTCCTATACACATACAAACATACATTCAAACATCACACAAACTTTTCTCTTCAAAACATAAGTGAATATAAGTGATGACCTTACTTTGAAAACCAAATCATTCCACTTTGGAATGAGATTACTAAGTGGACAGCCATAAAGGGACTGACAGAAAGGAACTCCACAATCCATGCACCTGTGTCAGAAATAAGAAATAAGATCTGCATGTGAGACAATAACCTGTGCCACAATCAAGAAACATAATTAATATGAGAAAATCACCCACATCACAGGCCTCACACATAATCTGCATGTGAGACAGTGCAGTCACAGACATAAAACATGATCAATAAGACCACCACTATTATAATTATTCACAATTCTAATTTACCTGGAGAAATGCTAATAGGTCTGTAATAAATGTTACAGTTTATTGTCTCAGGTTTCATTACAGTCAAAAGTATATGTAGTTAAGTTCAACTTCAACAAAATAAGTGTCTGAGTCCTCCACACCCTCCTCTCCCAAGTGAGGAATCTCACCTTGCAGCCTGTACACGCAGCCCTTCCCTGACAATCTTGTGGTTGTAGATCTCACCCCAATCATTCTCTCTCTCTTTGGCATTACGATACTGGTAGGTGGCTCTCTTGTATTTTACAAAGCCTCTGAAAATAAACACATCAAAAAGTTATAAACACAACAATTATGCGTGACTCTTTCCATAAAGGATTGTTCTGTTTCTTAAATTAACTTTCCAGGACTTCTTAGTTGTTGGAGAATTTCATTTACACCATCCTTTCGATCTTCGTCATTATTTGCATTTAGAATTATTATCAAATTATTATCAAATGAATGACATTGGGTAAGTTATCTTTGTCTTCCACCTCCACCAGACCGCCATCTACCCCCTGACTTCGAAAGATCTTTATAGACCACTGGTCACACAGAAGGATTATCTAGCATCACATGGTAGCCAAGTTCACCTGGTTTTGTCAAGATTTTTTTTATCAATGTGCTCAAGTTCTTGTGTAGTATCTGGGACAGTCTCTTCAATGTCCACTACAGTTTTTTCTGGTCCTGCCTCCTCCTCAGTAGGCTGTCCAACAAAGAGGGGAAAAAATGAAAAGGAATATTATGCCAGCGGTTCCAAAGTAATCATGCAAATCATTTTTAAGTCTTAACCTATTAAAGATAATTTTGTGCCCACTCACTGCTTTTGGGTCATGTTACAGCTGACCTGGCCAGTTAAAACAGATAAAAGCTAATAACTCCACATAGCAACTTTATAATTAAAATAAAAACACTTGTTTCACACATTCATAACTGAACCATTACCACACATATTAACTGCATTTATCTGGAATTTCTACCTCTGCAGTTCAATTACATGCAGACCAAGAAAACCTCCAACAGACTGACCTCTTTTCCATCCTCCCCAAGCTCGTTGATGACATCTTCATCGTACATGTTATCCAGCGACTCTTGTCTTGTCTCCTTGTAGTCCTCAATCTCTTCATTGGCTTCCAGTTCCAGCCTCTCCTTCTCCTCCTTCTCCTCCTTCTCCTTACGCAGCCTCTCCACTTCTGCTGCAGCAGCAGCCTTTTCTGCAACCTCTTCTGCAAGATCTTGCAGCGCACGGCGGTATTCATGAGGAAAGACCTGCATGCAGAAGTGAGACATACCAACTACCATAGCTACTTCTGAATATAAACCTCAAGTAAACAACATGGGAAGTGAAGAAGGCGGGAGGGAGCTAGTGAGATGAGAAAAAAGGTATCTCATCATTACTGTACTTCTAAATGTGTCTTAAATTATCAGTTTCCTTGTTGAGGAGAGCCATGGTACATTTAGTAACTATTAGCAACAAGTTAGTAAGAATAAAACTAACAGCTTCACTTAGCAGAACTACCTTCTGACAGTATAAACAATCCTTTAAAAAAAATAAGATTTAGATATAAATGGAAACACATTCTACCTTGATAAAATTCTTCCTCTCTTCCACCCAGTTATCAAGGAGTCTACGAGCAAGCTTGGAGCCAGTCTTCTGCTGGAACTCCACCAGGAGGTCATGCACAAAGGTCACATCCTCTTGCTCTTCAAGCACTTCCAGTGCCACTGATTCCTGGTTACACAGCTGGTGAAAACGTTTCAGTCTGCAAGGACAATGTGAAATGCATTAGGGAAAATAGTAATACTAGAGGAAAGAGTAACATTTAGTGTTCAGTGTAAGTGACAATGTAAACTCAAAGATCTGGTGCCTTATAATAACAGGAAGGCTCACCCATCATAGCAATATGCGATGCCTCCAGACATGCCAGCTGCAAAGTTTCGACCGGTTAAAGCCAGTACTACCACACGTCCTCCTGTCATGTACTCGCAGCCATGGTCACCACATCCCTACAAAGACATTAACTCTGTCATATTAGGTAATATTAGGTAACATCCATAAACAATTAAAAGATATCAGTGCAACATAGTCTCTTATAATATTTCTTTATAGTTAAAAGACATCAACATTACATAGAACTACATAACACCAACAATTTGTAGGTATAATTTTTTTTAAACTAATAACAATTAAGAACATTTTTTGTAAATTACACAACTGATTAACCTGATTAAGCTTTGGAAAATAAAACTGTAAAACATTGTGAGAAGAACTGATGATCATTATTTTCATCACTCTCTGCTGTCCAATAAAAGGTACAGACAACTCAGCAATGAGATTTACCTCAGAAACTGCAGTGGCACCAGAGTTCCTGACACAAAAGCGCTCTGCAGCTTGCCCACAGAAGAAGGCCTTGCCTGAGGTGGCACCATACAGACAAACATTGCCGACAATGATGTTGTCTTCTGACTTGAAGTCTGGGGGCATGTCCTTTGGTGGGTAGATGACCACTTCTCCACCTGACAGACCCTGTGCATCAAAGTTTCCTGTTAAAGGCCAAACTTCTACTCCTTCCACCCAATGACAGAAAAGAATGGTTTCATATGAGGGAGGGAGGTGAGGGTAATTACTGAGCCAGATGGAAGCAATTTAGAAAGCATGGCCTCTAGGGTAGCTAGCATTACATGTACTCCTCACCTCCCTCCAGCCAGGATGAATGATTCTTTTCAGCCCGTAAGCAGATCTTTAAGATCTCTGTACAAAGGCATCTTTTACATCTTTGGGAAACTTATACCAATCTTCCACGCATAAGCAGTGATGTTATTTAACTGACCTTTCCCACATAGTCATTAGCATCTCCCTCCAAGGTCACATGCACACCTTTGGCAAGGAAAGCACAGAAACTTTGTCCTCCTGAACCCTTGCAGTTGATGATGATACTTCTGTCAGGCAGGCCCTCTTCCACATAAAGCCTGTAAAGATAAAATGAGCAGTTTGACAGACAGCATTTATGTTCTACTAAAATGAGAGGCTTTAAAACTGAACGATGACACCTACTGCTACATAAAATAAGAGAGAAAATAAATACTGTATATAATAAAATTACATACATGATTAAATAAATGTATGTCAACATGTAAAGTTTATACATTTCATTTAAAAAACATAAAGCAGCCTGCAAAATCTACCTCTTTTGTGAAAATGTCCATCTCGAAGCACAGTCTAAGTGATTAAATGTATTATTATTCCTTAGGATATTCCTTTGAAAGAAAAATGCTAACCAAAACTACAAAGGAATAAAAGTGTTAATGATCACAAGCTTCAAGTTTTTGCATGCTTTAAGACCTCAAATCTGAAATTACTTACTTGGAAATGTAATTGGAAAGGGTGGCACCAAAAGTTCGATCTACATTGTGAACTTCCAGATCAATAATGACTTGCTTCTCTCGACCCTCAATCACATTTTTTGCTTTCTCAATGACCTCATTGTCCTGCAAAATTTAATTTTCTTGAACAAGTCCTCACAAGATTTTAATTTGTTCAATACCACTTAAGATCTTTAGTTTACTGAATTTAAACTCCTTTATGAATACAACATACAAATTAAGGACTTATCAGTTTTCAGTTCATAATATTTTCATTCTTTGTTATAATAGCTGAAGAACAGATTCATGTTGCTGCAACATAAAAACAGTGCATACCAGGCGCTGTTCAAGATCGTGAATCTGATTCACTGAACCACCAACTATGTTTGTCCCAGGGCGGATGTCAAGTGCATTCTTGAGAATCCGTTCAAAATGAAGTGTCTGTGCTTTGGGATTTTCTGGATCTGGAGCAAAGCGTAGTTTATCTGTGCGCCCAATCATTTCCTGAACTGTTCGGAATCCCAATTGGGCCATCAGCTGGCGTACCTAGTACAAAGGAAGGTATTTGTGCAGAAGGGTAAGTATGTGCAATGTTGTTATTATTCTGAACTTGGTCTTTTTATCTTGAAAAGCAAAACAATTTGTTGATATTATTCTAAACAGAGATTTTATAACAGTTTGTTAAGTAGAATAAGTAGTTTTGGTTTTGTGCCACTATCCATCAATATGACTCATTTAGAGTTTTCTAAACAAGTTCATCTCTTTGCAAAGAATCTAAAACTTTACAAAAATATGGATGAAGATAAAGAACACTGCTATTTTTCACACAAAAAGCCTGTTGCTCGAACAATTAAAGTGCTTCGTGTAAAAAAGGCTAGTGAGAGATTTGCAACAGATAAACAAATACAAAATGCATTCAGTTCAATGTACCTTTTGACAAGGCAAAACAGATTCATGTCATTATAAATTTGGTGCAATAGTAATTAAAAATCAGCTACCTCTTCAGCCAGCAGAAACACGAAGTTCACCATATATTCTGGCTTGCCAGCAAACTTCTTCCTCAGAACTGGATCCTGCACAGCATGCACGACACACAACACACACATATACATATAGTAAAAAATAATCCAGAAGTCTATTCCACACTTTCTCATTCTCTAAAGCACAAACTTGTATTTCTGTTATGCACATACCTGCACACACATTTGCTGAAAACAGGACACATAGATGGCTTACTTACCTGCGTTGCAACCCCAACAGGGCAAGTGTTCAGATGACACTTGCGCATCATGGTGCAGCCTAGAACAATTAGTGGAGCAGTGCTGAAACCAAACTCATCTGCTCCAAGCATGGCTGCAATAGCCACATCTCGGCCTGCGTAAAACAAATTAATTTGATTACAAATTTTCAACACTACAAATGCATGGATTTTTGCATGCACAATAAATGCTTATGTGTTTATGTGTAGAGGGCTAGAACAACGGGGCCGAAGTGAGGGTGAAACAGTGGACTGGCGGTGTGGGAGCCAAGTTGAAACAATAGGTGGGTGACGAGTGATCGCCGATCGGTGGGGGACGGACGACAGGCCGCCTTGATTGACGGACGGTCACGGCCCCCGGGTCGGGGCGAAGTTAGTGAGATATATCGCAGTCACCACTTCACAGGTGCGGGCGTTGATTGAAAGACCGGTACACTTGGCCGTGCGAACACTGTTTGTTTTGTTTTCTTTGCCAACAACGGGACACCGGTGCTGAATGAGAGAATTAAACTGAGTGTCGCGGCAGTCAGAGGTTGATGGGCTGACCGTGAGAAAGAGGAACAGTAGATGCCATAGGTACCCGAGTATAGCACGGTGGGATGTAGTCACTTTAGTTAAAGATCGATAGCGTCAGGACAAGTTCATTGTAGTTCAGAGGGACCAGGTGCTCTAGTGGTATATATGCTAGGACACAGCGGTAGTCGGGGATTTTTCCCAAACACACCAGCAGAGACTGCCGTCCCCGCGCGTCGCATCAGCTGTAGGCAGCAAGTCTGTGGGGGCCCGTTCTATGAGAACGTATTGCGCTGAACGGAAACAGAGACAGCGCTGACTTCTTCAACCTCGGACGATACGACGCAGCCGTGACCATTTTTACCAGCATTAAAGGGTCACACACCGGCTGACTGTTCCTGCCTTTTTGGTTTGAGTGCTGGACGTGTGTTGTCGTCACCATACACCCCTCACCACTCGTTACATATGAAATGACCTTTTCAATTTGATTGCATATAAGAAAACGTCATGTGAAATAATTTCAAGTTGAAGCAGTTCAATACCACAAACAAAAAAAACGGGAGGTAAATGTCTCACCAGAACGAATCTGTCCATCAGCCTGAAGCACGACTCGAGAGCGTAGATTATTCATCACCAAAGTCTGATGTGTTTCTGAAATGCCGAGTTCCCATGGCAACCCAGCATTCTTGATGCCAGTCCAGCTGCTGGCTCCTGTACCACCATCATGACCTGATATAGTGATGTGTTCTGCCTTGCCCTGTCAACATTTATCATCATTTATATTTTCTAATACCCTGATGTCATTTTCAAAACAACAGAATCCAGGTTCTGAGAACAGAAGGAAAAGCCAAAGGTAAAGAGGGGGCGAGAAAGAAGGGGTAAGGGGTGTGTGGGAAATATAACATATTTTGCATATCCAAACTTCTCATTTCTTCATTGTGATAATGTATATAATTTCTTTTATCATTCTCTGAAGGTAATCTGAAAGGGGGTAGATAGGTGTTTTAAGACAAGCCAGCAACTAAGGCTATATCACAGCAAGGCAGCCCTGTAAACAGATGCCACATGCAGAAAAAGAATGTGTCAAAGACAGCTGAAACCAGAACAGCCAACCTTTATTGTATAGGTGACAGATGCTAATCATTATGCCAATGGACCACCCTGAAGGTAATGTGGAATAATAACCAAAAGCAGAAAACCTTATATCTAAATAACAAATTATTTAGGATTTATAAACATCTTCTTGTTACTTGCTGAACTCACCTTGGCAACTCCAGATGCTACAATACCCACACCCACTTCTGACACCAATTTCACACTTATCCGAGCTTGAGGATTGGCTGCCTTCAAGTCATAGATGAGCTTTATGTAAAAGAAATTTTAAAACGTTTATCAGTACCATAAACTGAAAGTAAGTTAAAATATAATCAATTAAAAATAAAATTTTCACAAATATTGACTACTTATATTAGGACTCAATTTATCATTCATTGTCTTCAAAGTACATGCACACACACACACACGAACAAAGGTGCATCAGACACAAGGATATTATAATCATCCATAAATTAAGATCTAACTGATGACAATTATTTGTGCCTATCTACCTCCAAACTGTCCTAAAGAGATTACCCACTACTCAGCTACTACATTCTAACAATGATGTACCAGAATCTGAAATCATGCTGAGCAAGGCATCATGATGAAGCTGCAGAAATTACCTGTGCCAGATCCTCAATGGAATAGATGTCATGATGGGGTGGAGGACTGATCAATCCCACCCCTGGAATGGAATGTCGAGTCTTTGCAATATCCTTGGTCACCTGTGTCAGATAACACAAGCACAAGAAAACTTATCACCACGGATAAACAAAATGCTAGGATGCTCTCTTCCCCTGCAAAGGTCAAAATAAAACTCCGCAAACAAGGACGGCTGGGTTCTCTTGAAGTCGCTGCACACCAAAACCTCATACTTTGTATGTTTTCTGACATATCAAGACTCCCAAGTCTTAAAACTGGCAGCTTCAAGATTCACAAGCTAAATGAGACTTTACTAAGGTTGTATGATGCTGAACTGTTGTCTCTGACCTTGTATCCAGGTAGCTCTCCTCCCTCCCCAGGCTTTGCTCCCTGTGCCATCTTGATCTGGAGTTCCTCTGCATGAGTCAAGTAGGAGCTGGTCACACCAAATCTGCCAGATGCTACCTGTACAGCCGTTTTTTCCATCTCATAAGCAACCAAAGCAAAAACAGCAAAAGCCAACCAATATGTTAATTATGATTGATCTGTAATTGTTATGTCATTAAACCACTCATGGTAAGTGGGTCTACATCATCTATCAAAGAGAAAGACATAAATCATTGACTGTTAAGTCCACCCTAATATTTCTCACCTGCTTTATTTTTGAGCTGGTGTTAAAGTCAGGATCCTGGTTTAGGTAGCGATCAGGATTTTCTCCACCTTCACCTGTGTTGGACTTTGCTCCCACTTTGTTCATTGCAATGGCTAGCGTAGTGTGGGCCTCGTGAGAAATGCTGCCAAAACTCATGGCACCTGTGGAGTACAACATTATATCCAGAATTAAAACCCCACTGACAAATTTGCCCATGTTGCCTTGTTTTGTAGCTTTCCGTCTTATTTTTGATCCACAAAGTTACAAAGCAGAGCCCCACACCCTTAAATACTCAAAGATGCTTTTTAACTCAAAGAACAGTGTAAACAACAAACAGAAAAGAATCTCAACTGGGGCCTATTTTTAGCATCTTCTGAGCCAACAGGATACTAAAGTGCTCAGATGATCATATGCTATCAAATAAACTATTTCTGTATTAACGAGATGTATTTTAAGGCTGTGGACTTTACATTGGCAAAGCCACAATGAAACAGGAGTCAGATGCTAGTGACTTCTTTTCTTTTACCTGTACAGAACCTCTTGACTATCTCTTTTGCATCCTCAACCTCATTCAGGTCCAAAGGTTTGTCCAGGAAGTTGAAGTCCAACTGACCACGAAGTGTGCATTTTCGTGCACTCATCCAGGATGATTCTGAAAAGCGTGCATAGGCATCACGACTATTGCTTCTGGCTGCATCCTGTAACAAACACAAAAATCACCTTCAATTCAAAATAATTTGCATTTTACTGAGTTATTCAATAATAACATGCTTCACTATATCAAAACTCAGGCAATAAATTTTTTTTTTTTTAAAGCAAATTTGTGTGTGTGTGAGAGAAAAAATATCAAAACAGTTTCCTCTGTTAAATTGTATGGCATGTTTGAAATATTCAGTAACAAACCTGTAGGTTGGCGATTGTGAGGGGGTCATTCATGTGTTTTTCTCCTCCATTTCGCCAGTGGTATTGCCCAGGGCTCATCACCAAAATGTTGTCACAACAATGAAGCTCAAATGCTTTGCGATGACGATTTATTGCCTATTGGACAGATATTCCAATTTAAAAGAAAGATTTAAAAAAAGGTGAAATACCAATTGAAACTATGCAGAAACTCACCATAACGAACTCTGAATTTTACTCAATTTTTCTTCCATCTAATGAAGTTGTAACCTCTAAAAATAAACTTTTTTTGTTTTAGCTGTGATGGCCATGGTCACAGTAAATGAGGTAGATTCTTTAGCTTTATGTTTATGTTGTTTTAGTAGTTAAGGGTCAAAGATGGCCCATAGATCCTAATATTTATCATGTACTTATTTTTTTTAAGACTTGGCTGAATGTCTGAATAAATAATAACACTTTAGATCCTAGAAACACTGACAATAACTTTGAAACTACAGAAGATATTTAAGCATCTGATGTCCAAATAAAATTACTTTTTCCTGTTCTTTCATAAGATTTCTCAATAGTTAATGTTTACAACCACAGACAAAAGTCTATTGGTGCTCTAATTTTGCAAAAGCACTCTGCACAATAAACTTCACACCTCCTGTCCAAGTATGTTGAAGTTTACACCCCCAATGCGTGAAGCTGTTCCCTCAAAGCATAGGTCAATGACTTCTTGATGCAAGCCCACAGCTTCAAAAATCTGTGCTCCCTGCAAACATAAGCACAAATAAGCAGTCACATCAACATACTTTAAGAGCGTGCAGCTGTGCTTCAGTAAGCATAGCTGAGTTATTCATAGAGATCAGCTGCCTTGAAACATGCCAGAAACTAGAAACTGTACCTTGTAACTGTGAAGAGTGGAGATGCCCATCTTGGCCATGACCTTAGAGATTCCACGGGCACAGGCAGCACGATAGTTCATATAGATCTCTTCATTAGCAAGTGGAGGGTCAAGAAGACCCTGGTCACGAAGCTTGCGAACCACTTCAAAGACAAGGTATGGGCAAATGGCATCAGCACCATAGCCAAGTAGAGTGCATATGTGATGAATCTCTCTGATAGACAACAGAAGTGAAAATTTTTATCAACTTCCGCTTTTCTTAAAAAAAAGAAAATACAGAAGTTGCTTGTGATTATTTACTCATAGTCAACATACCCATTAGAAGAGTGACTGAATGCAACTGGTAATAAATATTATAAAATAATTTTCAATTGACCTGGCTTCTCCAGTTTCCACAATGAGACCAGCTTTCAAGCGAAGTTTATGATCAATCAAATGGTGATGAACTGCACCCACAGCCAGCAATGAACTGCAGGTAATAAGAAAATGCAGCAAAAGTTAATGCAAGACATTGAAGCATAATAATGCTGCCAGAGATGCTAGAATCATTTGTGACACATTCTCACAATTTTCCTCAAATTATTCCCCATCCAACAGGAACAGAAAGCTCGCAGAGTTGCACTACTTACCTGACAGGCACAAAATCTGGACCTGCATTGCGGTCAGATAGGATGATCAGCATATAGCCTTCCCGGGCAGCTTGTTCAGACTCTTTGCAGATTCGCCTGAGAGCAGGAAGTAAACCCTCTGCTCCATCTGTCACTGGAAACACGATGTCAATCTGTTTGGACTGCACAAATAAACATGAATATTTAAGCCACAACTTAAGCCATGCTTTCCATTAACACTATCATTTTAAAAATAGCTGAATTAGTTAAAAATAAAAAAAATACAACCAATGTTTTGTTTCAACATTTCCACCTTCAATATGCACTTAAAACTCATAGCTATTGTAAGCCTTAAATTATATTATTAAATGATAAGCCAATGTTCAATAAAAATGAAAATTTAATATAGAAAACAAATGAGGAAACACAAAATTTTGTTATGACTTTTCTTGTCATTACACCTTCCAGTGTTAAGCTCTAAAATCCAAGAAACACTAGAAGAAAACCCAAATAAAAAAAAATTTAGGAAAATTATATTTATGCAGGATGTAGAAAAGATGGGATGCTCAATATAGTGAAGAACCGGATGTTGTGTATGAATCCTCACTTACTTTCCATCCCTTGTGGGTGGTGTATCTGAGGACTTCCATATCCCACAGAGATACGATTGGCTGTTCAAGCCAAAGTCGTTTGCACTGCTCTCCAGAGGGTTCCAGAATGTTGTATTCAGGACCTACAGGGCACGCCTGGATCAAAAAAAAAACAAAGACATATGCTTCACTTACTGATGCCACATTTATGTGCAGCACATCAGTCCCAGAGCAAAAGTTTTTTTATTTGTTTGGCGATTGCAAATCTTAGACATAATAGCAAATCTTAAGTATATTAATCAAACACTAAATGCTCAAATGCAATATCATGAAAGTTAGGACATAAAGTAAGTTAAAGCAGTTTTTTATTTAAAAATGTTTCTTCTTCTTGTTCACTACACAGACTACAAGAACATGAAAAGACCATTGGATATAATCATCTTACCAGAGACATGACAATCTTTTCACGGAATGGGTCAATGGGTGGATTTGTGACCTGAGCAAAAAGTTGCTTAAAATAAAGAAACACTAGTGGGTTGAAGCTTGACAAGCAGGCCAGAGGTGCATCATTTCCCATTGAGCCAAGTGCTTCTTTCCTGCAATGGTATACAAAGTTTATGAAAAAGATGACAATCATCAGAATATCTATTAATGTGAAGAATGCTTTACTTTTAGTGGTAAATATCTTTCTTTTGAGTACTTACCAGATGACATGACTATATATATCACCTGCTAGCTACCCAATTTTCGCTTCTCAAAAACGTCCAAAGGAAAGTTAGGTGATGCAAATTAAGCGTCACCTGCCCGTAATGTTGGATGTGAAGTTTGCAGATTGTTGAAGAAAGTTGACACTGAACTGTGTACCCTCATCTGGATCTGTAAGAGCACAAACTGGAAGATCCTGTCCTTGGAGGCAAATATTACGCAGGTAGCCGATGGGTGTATTGAAACATGCAAGGAGGAATCAGCCTGGTCAACGCTAACAGAATTGCTCTTACTGAATGAGTGGTCTCCAAGGTCCAAGGAGTACAAGTATGAGTGGAGCAGATGGAGGTAAGTATTTCACCTGCTGACATCCAAGACCTGTCTCTAGAATTTTCCTGATAGTTGGGTGAGAGGGTACAAAGTTAAATGTATGCCCAAGGGGGATGAACCAGATGCATTCTGGGCAAAGGGAAAGTCCTCTCTGGAATGTGGCATTTTACCTGGAAACTGTGCTATTTTCATGTTCCTGAATGGAAGAGAGGAGTTGAGAGCCCACTCCCCCAAAAGCAGTCAGGTACATATGAAACTACACAGCACAGCAGCAAACATCTTACGTCAGATGCACGGAGCATAGTAGGCAGGAAATACATTGAGTCAGAGTATTGGTGGGAGACTACTACACCACAAGCAGCTAAAGGATCCTTTATATCACTGAAAACAAGGTAGCAAAAAGTATGACCAATGCAGTCAAAGAAAAAAAAAAAACTGGAGAAGTGACCATACTAGCCGGGCAGAGACGATGGAGGGAGGTGGATGAGGATTGATTTTGTGTTCTCTCCATTCATTGGTCATCTCTGAACAATCAAGAGTCGACAGCTGGAGTTGGATAGCTAGAAGGCAATACATCCTTATGTTATCTGGTACATTACTAAAAAGAAACACAATTTTGTCACCAAACTACTGACTATGAATGTTTGACAAAGACACTTTACAAAATGAAATGAGACATTGAATACATTGCCAGGGATGTTTTTTCTGTGTGTAAATTGTTTTATGTGCAGTACTATTATGTTTTGTGTTTGTCTTGTATTATAAAAAAAAAACTGAGAAGCAATTAAACTCATAAGACTATCCTTTAAAGCATTTTTCTTTTATATGATGTCGTCTACTTCAGCACAAAGAAACAGAACTGCTCTTTACGTGTCTCTGATCATGGGTAGAACCAGCAAGTTGATATTATCCATAGTGTAATTGTATAACGACATGCGAGGGTCCTTCTCAATATAACCTCCAATGGAGGCTGTCTCACTCAAGGCAATGGCTATTCGCTGAACAGCATTTGGCCTGTGATTGGCTCGCAACTCCTTCATTGTTATTGTCTGCAATCCAGTCATAAAGCAGTAGTAAAATTAAGAATTCCTCCCCTGTTTCCCCACACACACACACACAAAATGAGTTGACAGACTTTTCAGCTTATCAGTCTTACAGAAAATCCAACATTTTGAGATGAAAGAAGAATTGCCGCATTTTATCATATGTACAGTTAATCTGTCACAACTGTCCCACAAATAACTACATCTGATGTATGTCGTGCATTATCATTTCACAGATTATCTGAATGAAAGTCTAGTTGAAACTTTTCCTCTTACTTCCTGCAGCCATTTTCCTACAGGGCGCAGTGTAGCAATCCTGGCCTTGAGAATGTCATCTTTTATAAAAACTTTTTCTTTTGTGTCCACTAGGAGCATACGTCCTGGCTTCAGACGTCCCTAAAACAAAAAAAAAAGAAAAAAAATCAGTGAATGTTTATATTTATCAAAACCATAAGCAGATTCTCATCTTCCAACAAATGAAATGATCATCTCAAAGCACATTATGCATTAAAAGTTTAAAATGTTTATTCGTCATAAGTACTTACGTACCAAAAAATAAGCTTAGCATTTTACATTCCACTTACTCAAGTGTTCTAAATACAAATTCCAGTGCTTCATATCTAACGTCACAGCAAGTCAAACTGGGACCACACTTCTTTTTCAATATTTTTTTAAAAAGATAATAGGTTAAAAATATATTCTGGATGGCATTGTAGTGTTTCTATCTGATTAGCTTTTTACAAAAGCATCATATGACCTTTGATCAAACATTCTCAAAGTATTTTCTTCACACCTTTTGGATGATCTCCTCAGGCTTGCGGTCAGTCACTCCAACTTCACTAGACATGTACATAAAGTTGTCTCGAGTCACATAGTAGCGTGAGGGGCGCAGGCCATTGCGGTCAAGAATGGCACCAATGTAACGACCATCGGTGAAAGTCAGAAGTGCTGGTCCATCCCATGGCTCCATGGCAAATGCACTCCAGCGATAGAATGCCTTTTTCTCTTCAGTCATGTTCTTGTCATTCTGCCATGCTTCTGGGACCATGGTCAACATAGCCTGTGGAAGACACATTTTGCTGATTTTCCTCCATCGATAAATACAGATAATGGAATGAACATATTTACCGGATCATTCTTTACCAATAAAGTAAAATAAATATAAAGAACTAGTGAAGGTTGCCATTCAGAAGCAGAAAAATATGCTGTTCTCAAAGCACTGCCGCTTTAATTGTATGAACACAGAAGCTATTGAGGAAGGTACCAAACAAAAAAATAACCCAAACAAAGCAAAATACATGCATATATGTGATCTATCCCATGAATCTTCTTTGAAAGGCAATTAGCAGATGTCAAAAATAAATGTCAGATGCCACAACTGTTTTCTATTACTGCCAAACTATGGCAATACATACACACTTATCATTAGAGAGGAAAAGCTATTATTGTTTTCCCAAAATGTGACAGAAACAAATCTCAGTTACAGAATTACAGCTAGATTCCTCTAAAAAATGTTTTTCTTGCATATTAATGCACAATGCCTTTCAGTTTCAAACAATCTTTCTTTTCAATTTGGTTTGTCGAATAAATAAACAGCTCCTGAAAAGTGGGTTCAAAGCCTATTACTCAAAGAAAACAGCAAATCTTACATTTGCTGCTGGTCAGTCCTTATTACATTTGTAAGGCAAAACATGTTGACCAGAAATAAACACAAGCATGCATTAAAAATCAGACTGCATAAGTAATGTAAAGAATAAAAAATGAAAAGTATAAAAACTGACTGACAACAGAAATTAGAGACATATTTCAAAGTGTTGTTAACCCTTTTACTCACTTCTGGCAGCTCCCGCCCACCTGCCATGCACAGAAATTCCAGGACATTGTCCACACACCCAGAGTCGGACATTCCTTCCTCAACAACAGGATACAAGTCTGAAAGATGTTCCCCATACACTGAGCTCTGCATCACCCCCTCTCGAGCTTTCATCAGGTTGTGGTTACCTCGCAGAGTGTTGATCTCACCATTATGAGCCAGGTATCTGGCAATTCACACAAAATATTGCCTTCAATTTAATATTTTAAAAAATCAATAAGTCTTACTTTCAATTATAAGACTAAAATTTATTATTCTGGTTAAAGACACAATAATAATCTTATCTTGTTTACAACCCATAAAAATATTGTACTTCATTTTTTTCTAAAGCATGAAACTGTTACTTTCCACACCTGATGCTTTTACTGAAAATTAGATCATGTCCCCATCCTCCACTTACCCTCACAAATAACCCCTTCTTAAATAGATTATTGGCTGAACTTGCAAGGTAGAGAGTTTCAGGTGAAAAACTGAGAACACCAACCTCTGCGGATGGGCTCGTTCCCAGCTGGGAAAGGTGTTGGTGGAAAAGCGACTATGGATAAGTGCTATGTGTGTTTCATAATCTTCATCTGAAAGGTCTGGAAAGTACTTCCACACTTGAAGAGTGTTCAGCTGACCCTAATCACATGACACAGATCCAATCAAAGAAAGAGGAAATTAAGCAAATTTTTGCAGTTCGTGACTTTAAATAAGGCCATATTTACTGCAAAATAATTTTCTATCATCTCTCTACAATTAGTTTACATGTAATAAACAATATACACAATGAAATACATCAAAATGGCTCAATATAAAAAATTTAAAATGATCTTACCTTGTACACAAATGTGTATGGGCTTAAACTGCAGATGTAGAATCTAACACCAGTCTTGGGCACATGATGTGAAGAATATTTTCTCAGCATGTACACCTGCAAAATGAATCAACAGATTGGCTAAAGTTGCTTGTTTAATATACACAGAAATGATAACGTTTATGTTAGAACAGTGCCTATTGAATTCTTCAATAAAATTTCTCTATTTTTTAATTTTGTTTACCTATATCGTTATTGCTTCTCTCTCTAACATACACACACGAAAGGCAATGTGACACAAAAAAAGTGATACACTGTTTTGTACATTGCAAACATTAAAATTTCTATTTACAACAAATTTCCAGTTATGCAAATCCTTGTATATTGTAATAGGATAGTACATATCAAATTATTGCCATCAAATTACTTAAATTCTGTTCAATTAGTTTTTAATATTGTTGTTAGTGCTAGCTAGTGTTCTTTCCAGAAAGAGGCAAAGTAAAGAAAAATGTGGGCATGAAAAAACGGTGGGGCAACAACTAAAGCATGTAGGCAAGAAAAGTGAGATTGGATATGAGAACAATCAGATAGTGAGAATGGTGGGGTGAAGTGGGGGCACATCTTAGGAAGAGAAAAACTGAGCTAAGATAAAATTTACACAAAAACAGGAACAAAGGACTATTTTTATCACAGGAATTTATGATTTACAGTTTAAGACATTCTACAAGCTGCAGCCATCCTTTACATGCATTTTCCTAAGTGCCTTAATATCTGAAAAAGTTTTCTTTACTGCAACAAGATACGTCTAAAGTACAACAAGAGTTGTCAACTATGCCTACATACACTACTTTTCAGGTTGCATAAATCAAATAAAATCAATACATGCAGTAAAGAAGTCGGTTCTGGTATGAGAAACAAATGCATGTAATAATTATCCCATTGAAGGGTCCCAACGCTTTTTCTCTTTTCCTCCTTCACTCATTTTGATTTTATATTCCCAGTCTCTCATATTCAAAGGGTGAGAAAAAAAAAAATAGAAATGCTGCTTAGCTCCCCACATCACCATAGAAACGGCTCTGCTAGAAGTAGACAAATGTTTCCTACTGGCTTTACAAGAGAAATCAATATCACTAAGCTGCAACATGAATGTGTTACAGATCCAGAGTTTAATGCATCTTTCTAAGAGTGGTTGCAATCTTAATATCAAATGTACTAAATCAGATGTTAACAGTCTCCTACAGCAAACAAGATTTTTGTCTGTAATTATAATGAACAAAAAACATGACTTTGAACTTGATTAAAGAAATTCCATCAAGACAGGAATGAAGCTTGGCAACATGTTTATTTTATGACTCATTCAAACAGCAGAAGCAATGTCTTTAATCCATTTTTTATGTTTCTTCTTACCTGGCGATTGAATGCATTCACATCAGACACTCCATTGGGATCTGTCACAAACACCTGCAGCAAAAGTAAAAACAAAAAAGACTTTTTTTAGATCTTTGAAAGTTAACATCAGAGAACTGATTCGAGTAAAAATAATGTGTTATACTCTAGCATGCTTCAATCAAAACATCAGTATGCTTACATACATCATATAATTAATATGATGGGTTTATTAGGAAGATTTCCCCCATTAAAATAAATATATGGTTATAGTTCTTGTCTACACAAATGTTAAAAAACTAACACTGAATTATCAAGCACATTAAGCAGTAGTTTTTCTTTTTAAGACTTTTAAAGATTTGTTCCCCTCAATACAACATAAATAGAAGGAAACATGTCAAGCATGTTATGCTCCTATTTCACAATGCTTAACGAAATTATTTTAAGAGATGTTCAAGCACCGAGTAAAAGTCTCACAAACATACATATGAGTATAGTGAACTCGAAATGGAACCTACTTTTCCTACTTGTTTTCGAATGTTTGTGTCCTATGTCATCAGTGTAAACTAGTTCAGTTCAAATCTAGTTCTCACAGATACTGTTGAAATTAAAAAAAAAAATGTGAAACTAAAAGCAGTGGACAATAGGCTGAAGAGACTTAAAGTAGGAATAGGGTGAATTATATGTACTGTGCTGATAGGCCCACAGACCAGAACTGAGACCTGGGTAAGTCCTCAATTCTCGCAAATTCTGGTTCACTTTGCAGCCCACCACAACTGGACAATGATTTCTGAGAACAGCATAAGGTAAGACTGCTGGTCACACTGCAAAAATAGGTGAAATTACCCACAAACATATCCAATCCATCCAGTCCTACACAAGAGCTTCTATGTGAAGGTAGACAGCAAGAAAGCAAACTGTTGATTGCATACGGCATGGGGAATAAACATGCTTGGCAATGTTTCTTGACAAAAAAGTCCAACAAATGCCCAAAACTTTTTGCTGTAATGATTACGTCATTCCTTTATTAAAAAAGTATAATCTAAATTTCTTTTTAAAAGTGTGAACACTTTTGACATATTCTTAGGTGAAAATCCGACACTGTATTAAAAAAAATGTTATGCTACAGTTTGTATCATTTATATGGTCTGTCTGTCAACCAAACTACCACCATAACAGCCTTATATATATTTCCCTCTTCTAACACATGCACATATCAACAAGCTCTCAGATATGCCAGTCTCTCACTGACTCTTGATGACATTTTTAATCTTAACCTGGTCCACTAGTCAAAAACAAATCTGCATATAAGACTTGCAAGTGCTGGCAAGTCAGTGTGGACTGTATATTGGATGAAAAGAGGGGTGGGTGGGTGAGTGGGAAGCACGGTCTTTTTAACAATCTGTATGCCAACTTTACATTGCAATGCTGGCCAATCAAAAATTTGCTTTCCATGCTGCGGCTGCCTTTTCCAATAGACGACACAACCTGGAGGTTTCTAATATACCGTTGTTGTCAAATAGACAATACAGAAAAAAGTGGCCCATTTTACACACAGCAAATGTAAAAATTCATTCAGATGTCATGAATTTCACCAAGCTGCAAATGCTCATGACTTAACTAGTAAAAGTTTTCCATAGGGTAAGCCGATGATTAGCTAAAATACTATATTTTATAAATATAACAAATCAGAGGAGCAGGCTATCAGATGAGAATGAGGAGTGAGAAAGGCAGAGAAACCTGACAGGAAGTAAGAAACAGTATGCAAATATTTGGGCAGGTGATGCATACAGTCTGCCATTATAGTTTCTATGAAGTGGAAAAAACGAAAAAATATGAATATTTTGGTGGTGCCAAGGTATAAGACTTTATCGTTATGTGAATCTTTGGTATGTCTATTTCTAGTTAAGGTGGTTTTCAAGTTTGAGATGATGCTTCAGATAATTTTTAATACGAAGGATGAAAATCAGTGACTTGCTGCATGAACACTATGTGATTAAAAAAATGGTATCACCTAGAAAATTAATTGAATGTTTATCTTCAAAGCTAAAAACCTTACACACAGCTTACTTATGAAGCACAGTGGGCATAAAGCATAAAGCAACATAAGCATTTCTCTCTATATTTTAAAACCCTTCATGCTTAAGAAGCATAAGATAACCAAAACTCAAAAAGCACAGTAAAAAAGGCTCTGTAGTCTAAAGTATTAACTTCCACTTTGGATGAAAAAAATTCCCGTTGTGCTCAAACCTTTAATATATATGATTTATTACCATCTGCCTGAAAAAAGGGGAAAAAAAGTTATAAGCTCAAAAACTGAGTTCTAATATTTTGTACATTTTCTTTCCAGCAGGGATGTTTGCATGCATATATGTGAATGCATTTGAAATAAAGAAACACTATTAAGTGAGCAAGAGGAAAATTTCTGGACTGCGCTACTTTATCTCCATATGTGACCCAATATGACTCATTGAATTTTCCATTAGATGGTGTTAATTAGACAGACATTAGGGAAGTGGGGAGGGGTGGTCAATCAAATGTAGTGAATACTACTGTGAGCTGCAAATTAAGAACGATTAAATATATCATATATAAAGAAGAGGAGGAAAAAAAACTATTTTCCAAAGTATTCAATATCCAAGTTACATGGTTAACATGTAATGCAGTACTTTGATTGGCATAGTTTGATAGAGCGTTATTTGGGTAATTTGAGTACCTTAGAAGCATCAAGCATATTTTCTAGTTACTAACCACAAGAGCAAAGCCGAAAGGAAAGTCTACTATCATACAAATTTTCCACCATAAATTTTGACTTTAAGCTATTATTCTGCTTCTTCTAGACACAACACATTCCAGGGTTTGCTATACCATGAAAATATTCATAATGGACAAACAGAACTGAAGCATTTGTGTCTGGATGAAACAAGTGGGAAGGGAGTAGACTGTAGAGTAACTGCATAAAATTCAAATTACAAAAAAATGATATCAAACTGCACATTTCCATGCTTAAAACACTACTACACAAATAACTTATGCATCTACCTTAGCATATGTCAAATTGAACCCAAATAACATTCAAAACTAACACACCTGCCGTATAAGTGGTTCCTTAGACCTGGCCACCTGACCAATAGCAGTGCTGTCCACTGGAACAGTACGGGTTGCAATCACCTGTTACAAGAGTAGCAATCCAGATTACTCATGGTATTCAGTCAAATCTTTTCATTTGACATAAAAAGGGAGAAAACGTATAATTTATTAATTATAAAACTTTTCAAAAAGTTGGTTTCTGCTCTCTGTATTTGCTGCCCATAATCTACATACCAGCAATGTACACACACATATCCAAATGCACCTTCTCAATGCCTACCCTGAGACCATATTTCTCCGCAAACGAGGCAAATGTAGCTTCTGCCTGCTTGGCAGTTGCCCGATCAACAAACAGAAGACCTGTTGCATACATCCCAGGTTCAGGCAACACTCCGTCATATCCAGCAGCACTGTGGAAGAGATTAGAGTGGTTAGACAGGTTAGATAGATGCATTTCTGAGAGAGAGTAGTTATAAAAATGCCTTTCTTAATAACCCTAACTCTACATAAAATAGCTGAGTCCACAAATGCTCAGAAGAGTGAATGATCCCCAGAAATTCTTTGTTTGCATTTGTGTTAAGTCAGGAAAATAGTTTTTGTCCAGACCAGCTATACTAACTACAGGAGACAGGCAAAGGATCTAATGTTGATGATATATATGGGATATGGACTCAATTGTAAAAAGGTAAAGGTTGTCCCCTAAACCTTTTCTTTTTTTAGGTAATTTTTGGGAGTGAGGTGTAAGAAACCACATTTTTCTCAAGGCCTGCTTTTTTTTTTTTTGTGTGTGAGGGCATTACCCACTTCCTATCCCTCTTGTTGCCCTACCTTCTTCAACTGTTTATGGAGTTCTTAATAGCTAAGTCAACTGGGGGAGGTTTCCTGCCTCACAGGGGTATTGAACCGCTGCCATTAGCTCAAATGTCCTAGAAACCTGTATGGCTAATACTGTGAGGGAGCAGCCACTAACATTTGTAAATATATATATATCAAAATAAAATATTATTCCTAAATTATAGGAAGAACAGATCCACAATGTGCTTTGTATCCAAGGTATTTATGTTCTATTTCATAGACACATAATTTCCAATAGAAAAATTTGGCTTATTTAAATTCATCCATGAAATTTAGGATGGCACACTGGTTTTAAAATGATAAGATGCTTACTGCTGATGTTCTGGTACTCTTACACTGTACATGCTAGTAGTGAAAATAACCATTATTGCTTTTTCCTTCTTACTTTCCACATCCCACTTCCACATCAGATGCATGTCCTGAATACTGTAATGAATCAAATTATTGCCTAAAAGTCACAAAAAAACTTTTTTTTTTCAGGAAAAGTGACAGGCGGGTGACTGGCACTTTGTGTGTGTACATGGCATGACTAACAAGGATGCATTCCATGCAGTCCTGCTCACAACACAGCAATACTAGCAGTAGGGGACCTAACATCACAGCAGCCTAGCAAACTAATGTAGTAAGGCCAGTCAAAGGTCAAGAGGGGGAAGGGATGGAGAAAGTGATGCACCCAAAGCAAAAAAGGTTTTGGCAGGGGCTTTACAAAGCATAGGAATGCAGACTGGCAAACAGAAACCTACAAAAACAGGACTGGGAGCATCTGAGTGTCTAACAACCAGCCATCACAAAATTCCTGTTGGTAGCATTCAAAAAGTAAAGCCTATAATTTAATACTGGACCTCAGTAGAGAGCGCTCTGATTTAAAAACTGCAATTAGCGTCACTCTTGGTCTCATTTGCAAACAAAACGTGGCAATAATTATAGCAATGGCATTGGCTGAGTCTCTGAGTAAACACCTTAAAAATTTTTTTAATAAATAATCCTTTATAGAGCACATTGTTCCACAAACAAAGGTGGACTCAAGGCACTTAAGTGAAGTCACACAAGCACACACTTACCAGTGGGCATCAAATACATCTTATAAATTCATTTCCTGTCATTTAAGTTATAAGCACTCTGTTTCACTCTCACACCCACACCCACACACAAACAGGTTCCAGACACAGTCCAAAGTACCCAGAGAAAACCACTAAAGGTCAGACCTGTAAACAGGTGTTACATTATGAGAGTAGTATGTTAGAGCCCAGATATGAATCCACAACACCCAATTTTCACTTTTGTGGTTACATGTTCCACCAACTGTCCCTGTCTTCATCAGCAAAGATTACTATGACATACCTAGACCTGTGTTCATGATGAAGTTGTCACATATGCTTAAAAAGTATATGTGCAAATCCATTTAAAACTACCCTGAATAATTCAGTGAATTTTAGACTTTTCATTAAACTTTTCATAAAAAATACAAAACTGCATAAATAATTTTCTAAGCTTTTAATCGCCGTGTCACAACAAATAATCTCATAGTTCAGTTTTACTTATTATTTCTGTCAAACGTTTTTCTCTAAATGCTGAAATTTGTTGGTATATCAACATAATGTTTAATACAAGCTCAAAGCTACAATTTTTGCATGTAGTCCCTTTGAGAAATTTCTCAATGCAGCAACAGCTATCTACTAACTGGGATTTTCTTACAATCCCCTCAAACAGAGCTCCCTAAACATGGTGAACAAGATTTTTTTTTTCTCTTGTGATAATGAAGGTTTGGTTATTCTTTTACCCCTAAGCATACAAACACAAATGGTGAGAAAGACCTCACAGTGCTATACAGAGGAAAAGAAGACAGATCAGGTAAAAATACTCCCATTTTCTGGATTTATACATTTTTTAACTATCAACAATGCAAAAAAAAATACTTCATATGCATCATGAAACTGTACAATATGTTCTACTTCATAACTTCTAAAGCTCTTACTGTTGGAAATCGAAATTCACGCAAATTATTTTCAGTTTCCCTTACTCAAACTAGACAAAGACTTAAGAAATGGTATACACACCATAAGTGGTCATTTCACTGGAAAGACTGCTTATTATTAGTAATAATAAGCAAACAAATCACCTTTGGTGATGTTTAAAAAACAACACAATTTTAAAATTAGCTAGCTACTGTGTTTATCTGAATGAACACTTACTGCAAGACTTTGACGAAGAACTTGTGTGGGATTCCAGTGAGCACACCAGCTCCATCACCACTGTCATTGTCACAACCACAGGCACCACGATGTTCCATTCGCTCCAGCATGGTTTGAGCATCTCGCAAGACCTGAAATTAAGACCATGCACAAAACCTGTCAATTGCATCATTGACAATACCTAGCAAGTATTAAATTAAGTCATCATGAAAATGACGTTTCCTGGAATGTAAAGTCACCATTACCTTGTCACTAGATTCATCTATCTTTTTCTATTAGCTCTTCATATGCTACAGCCTGTCAACTTCTATGCAACTCAGCTGTCTCATTACCAGCTCTCTTCACCCCCAACTCATCTTTCATCTTTCCTTTCATTCTCATTCTATTCTCTGCTCTTGTCCTGCTTACCAACAAGCTGATACCTTTTTTACTTGTTTTTTTAACATACTAACTTCACGTTAACTCCACCAAGCATCCACTACCCTTACATTTAAGTATGCAAAAATACACAATTTTCAAGGTTTATATTCTAAAATGTTTTAGCAAAATTCAAAATTCAAATTTCATAAACATAATCAACAACAAAGATCCCCTGTGTAATCCTGAGGTATTCTCCTGATACCTTCATACTGAGTGCTTCATGGGGTTTAAAATGACAATATCTACATGTTTATTATAACTGTAATTAGCACTTATGCTATAAGTTGCTGTATTTGAGTAAAGAAGGTAACATCTGTGTTTATGAACAAACATTTGAACTTGTATTTTAAATCTAATTACTCAGCCAGCAAAGTATATCAAGTATGCACACACAAACCACCTTGCCTTGATTTCTAGCTACAGACAAGGGATAATCAATCATGCTTAGAAATAAACTCTTCCAGACTATAATATTTTATGTTTCATGGCACAAGTAAGCATATTCATGGTGCAGATTCAAGACCACAGAGTAAAGCTGTCTGGTACACATCCCCAGGGTCTGGG
Organism: Pomacea canaliculata; assembly: GCF_003073045.1. NCBI lineage: Eukaryota > Metazoa > Mollusca > Gastropoda > Architaenioglossa > Ampullariidae > Pomacea > Pomacea canaliculata. The sequence continues at coordinate 11,814,823 of NC_037595.1, forward strand.
CAGAGACAACAGACCTGTGGGATGTGCTGTCATGACTTGGTGCCAAACAAGATGCTACAGTCCTATTGGCGCCATCCTCTGGCCTAATCAGTGGTATTGATCGTCATCACCACTGAAGCTCTTCTAAACACTGTTCCTTCTGCCTCCATTGCCATTCCTATACATTTTGTTTTCTTTCTTGCACATAAAAAACAACATGAATCAGGTGTGTAGATGCCATTACACTACATTGTGCCTCATCTTAAAAATACAAAATAAGGCCTGAGGCACTTCTTGGAAAAGTCCATGACAAAAAAAGGTCTCTTTTGCTACTGCCTGTACAGAAATTTGCATGTGTACACAAGCATATGTGGACATATGCATACAAGCCCTTCACCATGAGTACTACTTATCTTTACAGAATTCTGGTTCTGAACAAACCTCATTGTTATAAGAATGCAAGAATTTCATTCTGGGTTCTTATGTATTTCAATGCCTTTTTCTTTGGACAATTCTGATTCTCTTTCTCTCTCCTGCCCCTCCTTTTTTTCTCATTCTATACTCTAATTTTGCTTAAAATATATAGGCCTTTAGGCAGAAGCAATACATATGACCAAGGACGTGTATAGGCGGATTGCTGTCTGTCTGCCAAGACCAACTCTAAGCCTCTTTGCGAAGTGATCCACTGTTAGTCTCTGCAAGCCGTAACAAAGAATGCGACTAAACTGGAAGCTTTCTTGTCTCATGCCTCGTTTTAGCAGTTAACTGGAAAAGATTGTCTGCCAGCAATCCAGGGATATTAGTTTGTGATACGACTGAACAAAAAAGTAGTTTATTAAACAAGCTTTTGCATAAAAGTAGTTTATTCAACAAGCTCTTGCAACCCTAAACCTTTAGCAAAGACTTTAGCAAGACTAGTGGGGTGCTAATTTTTTTTCTCATGGTTGGGTAAAGCTCTGTGCTAGACGCTCTCTCCCTAAATCAGGGTGAATTCACACTTCCACTCTGTACTTCTATTCATTCCAGCTGTTCATGATGAAATTCTCACAATTCTATAGCATTCAATCCGATGATGCCAAAATCTTTCCTGCTAAATATGCCACATAAATCTGTTGACCTAGAATTCTTCTGCCTTTAATAGCAATTGTCTCAAATATCATCTGCTTATCTCACTCTGCTCCAGCCTTGTCATTCCCTTTGTATCATAATACCAGTTTTATCTCCCTTAGGATAGGCACACCAGTGAAATAATAACAGCACAGACTGTTAGCCTTAAAGATAAGCATATATTAGGAACAAGAGTGGAAGGCCCATCATGCATATGAATGCATAAGCAAACATAATGATGCATTTGCTGCTTTACAAATTTCATACAATTATAAACTTTTCTTGGGATTCTGCATGTCTATTCTATATTCAAGTCTTGTAAAACAGTGCTTCTGTTCATGCGGTTCAAAGGCATCTATTTTTTTTTTTTCTTCTATTTCCTCGAAAGTTTCTACACCTCTATTAAACTGCAACATGGACATCTAAGGAAACTAAATGTGTTAGCATTGTGAGCTCTAGTTAAAAACAGTAAATGCATATAATAGAACGTTGTTTATATACAAAAGACGTTTGTTACATAATCTTGTACTGCATCATTAACAGCATCATGAAATGGGTGGGAAGAACGAGAAATGAGCTATTGTTATGGCACAAGGATTAATTGTTGCCATGTGACCTGCCATCTTGAAGAAGCATGCATTTTCTGCAATGGGCACTATTACTACAATCAGTACTTATTTACTTTTCCACCTTGACATGTTGATATACCAAAAGCCTACCATGTTCAGCAAAGCACTTTTTTAACACTTTTGTTCAGAGACATGGACTTCGTATATAATTCATGTCCCTCTTAATGTTAATCTGTTTGCATACTAAATAAATCTATATTATCAGGAGTAGGATCTTTGTAAACTGGACAAGCTTGCTGTGATGGGATCTCAGTTGCTGCTATGTGCAACAATGCCACCAACTTGCAGTTAGCCCCTATTTCCAAGCCATTGTTTTAACCTAAAATGTTTTGCTGAATGAAGCCAATTTCCCTTCCAAATAAAAGTCTCTTGCACAGGAGTATGAAACTTGCGCAAACCATCCCATACTTTACTATTCATGCCACTGAAACAAATGTAGAATCTTCTTCTCTCCTCCCTCCATTGCCTGAACCACTACACAGTTCTGTGCTAGTATGATGGAGAAGGCACAACACAAAACATGCTTATCTAATGGGTAATAGGGTGGTGTCTGGAAAGTATTAACTGTTAATCTAAAAGATTAAATTTCATTCACTTTACCACCTATTTTCTGAACGGGGTTAGAGGGTACAGTCCGTGATGTTGAGCAGGAGAAGTTGTGACAGTCTCTTGATCACTTTCCCTAACCAGCTGTCAACTGATTTAAAACAATGTGGGTTTGGATGGGCGAATGCACCTAGTCTCCTGCCTCCATAACCAGCGGGATAAAATAAAATTCAATTTGAAAGCGTTTAGACGCACTTATTTAAAATGTGCAAGTATCAAGGACGTTGGATTGGGTTTGTCTTCTCAGTGTGAAGAAGGAAGCAAGCTTCTTTTTTTAATTATTCCATTTCCTCCCTTGTATTCAACAACGGCTTAAGAAAGCGGGAAAGACATGTGTCTTGCCTGCCAAAGAAACCCCGCTGCTGTCCTGCGGCCCCGCTGCCAAAATGGAAAGAAAGCAAACACGTGCTGCAGCTCCGTAACATTAATGCCCCATTGGTGTCACATCAACCTTACTCATCTTAATTAATCAGCTTCGATCGTCACCCAGATTCTACCGCCTCTGTCAATACACAGCAGCCCACATCTCCCCCGTTCCCACCTACGCTTAATACCTTTCAACCGACGGAGGACAGGGAGTGGGGTCGGAGGGAGTGGAGAGAGGATGGAGGCGGAAGAGGAATCCGTGGAGCAGGAACAACTCCTCCAGCAGTCCTCGACCGTCCGCTTTTCCAATCTTGGTGTGATTAAATTTGTATTGACGGTCGTTCCGTGCTGACGTCTGCTTGCTGGGCAATCTTCTTGCCGTGCGGATTTCGGAGGAGATGGCCTTGTTGTCTTCGAGAACGTCCTCGCAATCGACTTCTTTGTTGCCTACCTTCCTTTCTGTCTTCCCATCCCGACTGCGTTTAGTGCATGTGCGTGCTTGTGTGTGTGTGTGTGTGTGGCATACATTGCACGTTTGTCCGTGTGTGTGTGTGTGTGAACGCCACTCACGAACCTGTTAGTTCTTTTCCTCTACCTTGATTGCATCCTTACTTCTCATAAAGCCACTCACAGAATCCCCAGCGTCCAGGAAGCTGTCCGGACGGAGCTTTGACTGTGACTGAACTGTTGTCATGTCATCTTTCTTGCTGGCCACGTCTTCCCGATTCATTATTCGTTCATTCTAGACTGCCGTTGTTGTATCTGTTGCTGTTGCTATTACCCTTTTTTCTTGCATTACCTGCCTATTGTCACGCTCATGAGTACGTTTGAAGTTCTGTCCTGACTTCGATTTTTAAAAACAACATCGACGAGACACGCATCGATCAAAGCCATGAAGGAAATGGCGGGCTCAGATAACAAGACTCGCTCTCTCACTCTCCATGTGTGTGTGTTTTAGGTTCACGTGAATACCAAGTCTTATTATATACAGGTAAGGGCTGTGTAGAAGTCGGCAAATAGTGGAGTCGTTTAAGTGTCGACACAAGCTTGTGAAGGGAGTCGCAGTCTCTCCTAACGAGGTTTGCGTGTTTGGAGAAGGAATACAGTAGTTACAAAGGTACCACGTGTTTATTATTGTACTTTCGCTTTGTGGCGCGAAGGTTTGCTTCGATCGAACGACGGTTCGATATTCCATTTTCTCCTTGCCCTCCCTCTATCCCAGCGCCAGTCGTGCCACGTTTAGGACATCTAGCATCAGCACATAATCTTCCTTTGTTAATTAAAAAAAAAATGTCTGTGCCAAGCTGCGTCTTTCATGGCAAAATGTTTTCCACATTAAGTATTTTCTACAGTTGTTTGAATTTCTTTTGTTATTCCTGTCATAGGTCTGTGGACTTTTTGCAAGCCTCAGAGCAAGAATTAAGGTGGCACTTCTACGATCCCTAGAACAGGGGCCACAATGTTGGCGATACCGGATGTCAAAATTAGCCTGCTTTCAAATTCTTTCTCATCATTTCGTCGCGAACACCAAACTGTCTCAAATTTAAATGACATCTCTCCACCAAATTAATGAAGTTTTTTTTTAAAAATGAGATCATGATTCACAAAATTGTCGGTGTCGGCAATTTTTCACACTTAACCTCTCATGCCAATCTCTTTATCGGCAGATGACCGAAGTTTCAGCCACGGCACGGGTGCAGATTTTATTTCTTCTATCCAGAGTTCGTTCTTTATAACATCAGCCGTTGCCTCTTGACGTGACGTAACTAACCTTCTTGCCCCTCTTCACGTGACATATCCTTTAACCTCTCTTTACACGAATCAGCGACCTCCTTCGCCATTTTCTGCCTCGCGGTCGCTGCCATTCGCGAAATTAATTTCGGTGGCGGAACTTTTTTTTTTTTTCTCGGGTGAATATACGCGACTGATCGATCCGAGGAGAGTCGGATCGCCATCCCAAACGTTTGCAATAGTCATTAGGCCAAACGTGGACTGCGATTGCTACTTCATAAGTTGGCCTTTCACGGGGCCGCCAACTACACGCGGCAGTTCGTCGTCTATGCCCACCGCGTCACGCGCAATAACCGCTGGCTTCAGTTGGGACTCGCTTTTCGGCGGGGCGGAAAATTGAATTGTTCGATGCACAACAGACGAGAAACGGTCCCGCCATCGATCCACAAGCTCTGCGTTGCTGGCATCCTCCGCCTTTGCTCCCCCACGCCAACCTCTCTCCCTCCCCACCCCACCCTGCCCTCATCCCTGAATGTTGCGGTGTAATCTCCCGAGAGCTTCCTAGGCCGCTGCCCTCGAAGATGTCTCGTTGTCGCATGGCCGCTCTGTGCACGGCCATGATTGAGTAGGGGACAGGCGGACGGGGCCCTGAGTTCATTTATGCCGATCACAGCTGTCACCCATCTCGCACGCCGGACCGGGTCGGCCATCACTTCCGGCGCTGACACCTCAGCTGCTGGACTCGGCCGTTCATGCATTATGCAGTAGAGACATATTCTTTCAATCTCGGTTGACGCTTTCTTGTTTTCGACTCATCATCTCTTGCCACGGTTTCCATCCTCGCCTCTGTTCCCATCATTCACCATACCAGACAACAAGTCCTACTGCATGTCGATGCTCTTCCCTTTGTAGAAGAGTTATCTCCTCCGTTTCTCGACACCAGGCGACAGGTTAGAGGATGACGGAGGTGAGGTGAAAGAAAAATTCTTTATCTAACCTGCTGAAAAGAACGACAAAGATAGCATAGGCTTCTGGAATTCCTTGGCTCGGTTCCATTACTAGAAACGCGTCGCGGGGTGAGACTAGAGGGCGCTAGTTGTGCCACTGTCGATTTTAGGTTCGCGTGTTCTCACCTCCCTGATAGGAACATGGATCGTGCATGCATCATGTTCCAATTCCTAGTCGAAGGCAAGTGGCCTGCACAGCCTCCCTCATTCCCTGAGGATCACCGACGCGTGCCGAGGGCACGAAAGCCGCATCTGAAGCACAGTACTGCAAGCCCAGTCTCTGGCACCGCTCCAGATTACTGAACTGTGTTCGGACCTTACTCCCTCACCGTCTCCGACATTCAATATTTGTTCCTTACCAAGAGAGAAGTACGCAAGAACGCCGAATTCTTGTAGCTTGGTGCTATTTTTGGCATCACTCCCCTCTAATTAACCTGACCATAGGAGTCTGAAAAGAAGGCGTGGAAACACCTGGCAACAGGCAGAACTAAAGACCCTGAGACATGACAGCTGAGAACCTTTAAGGAGGATGCGCCGGTCAGACAGAAGTGGAGGACCCTTGCTGCGGCCCTACACGCCAGCAAAGCTGTATTACAGATGGAGCTTCACGTGTTAAGGAGATTTCTTTTTTAAACAGCCTGTGCACAAAAATTTCAGCACTTACGCAGATTCCCGTTTCTTCAACCTCCCTTATCCCTTAGCCAGAGCAGGAAACCTGCCCAAAATATTCTTTGTGAAGCGAATTATTCCTGCATTCACAGACTGAAGGAATGCGCACACAGCCACGTGGCTGGAGAGGTTTTCGCTCGGTCTGCGAGAATGTTGCAGGCTATGGGTAGAAGAAGCTCTTGCCTTGTACGAGGGGTGCATCAAGTCAGAATGACATCACGCACGTGGCCGCACTGAGACAAAACAGGGTCACGTGTATCAGTAACGTCGTTTGTTTCCTGAGCTATTTCTGGTCAATATTTTCCACGAGATGGCTTTTTGCGAAGTTCGATATTTTTAGCTGACATTCAGCATCAACAGCCTACGATGTGACAGCTACTGAAATAAACAACGTCATTAACCCTCCTCCTTCTCCTCGTAACTTCACCTTAACACGGACCCGTGCAAGGAGATGGCACCGCGGTGAGGTACTCAGATGCTGTGCATTTTGGCTTCCCTGACGTATACCAGAGAGGCTTTATTGGCAAAACAAAAAACAACAAAAAAAAAAAAATCACGACTAAGTTACACCTGATTTGCTACATTTCTACCCGCTGCCCCTTGCACGATGAACCCTGCGACTTTCAGGACGTGCCGGTCAGACAAATGCACATTTTAACAATGTTGTAAATTGAGTATCCTATAAAAACCAAAGAGAGAGCGGCAGCACAGAGAGAAAGAGGGGCGAGAGTCGTTGAACACGACAGTGTTATCTTCCCTTCATTTGAAACGTTGTCTCCCCGTTGCCGAACGTAAGCTGTCAAGCAATCCAGTTTATGAAGAAGATCAAACACATTTTTTACTACTTCGCTACATTTTGCACAATTATGTACTCATTTGTTGTCTATTGTTTTATCACAAAGTTTGGTTTGTTGTGTAGTCACGGCGTGGGATTTTTGGTATTTTACCGGCCCACCGCATACTTTGAAATTTTGAGACCGGCCTGCAAAAAGAAAATTGTGCCCACCCTTATTATAAAGCGATGTGAAACGTTGCCCCAAACAAAAGGGGAAAACAAGGGCCGGTGTTTTTGCGACGTTGCGAAAGGGTGTGGAATCCCAGTGTACATTGCATTATATTACTTCATCACAGGACATCGCCTCTGGTTTATAACTACGGCCCCAGGAATAAATCTACACATGTGGTGTCTGGTTACCATTTTATAATCACGGAGACGCTTGACCTTTAGCTCTCGATGTTAACCCAGTGACACACTTGCTTCGTAACTGCCGAGGTAGCACCCTAACTAGTAAATGTGAACTGAAAGGTAAGAAGAAGATGCTTCGTCTATGATATTTATGTTGCGTCATTATTTATTATTATTGCGCCAGCGGACAAGGACGTTTACAACCGACTTCAGAGTCTGTGTATCAACCGCAAGCATCTTTTCAGAGCCATTACCACAGTTGTTGACGACAACGACGCTGCTGCTGCAGCCATTTTCCTAGAGAAGTACATCAGTTTGTTTATGCAAGATTTCCTTTGCTTGATTACACATTCGTGCTTTCAGGACCACCAGAGGCAATTCTAAGGCTTTTAGCATCGATGTTGCTTCGCAGAGGATAAAGGGGGCAGCACAGTCTACGAAAGATGAAAACGAAGAGGGAACTGAGCACACGGCGGGAGGGAGGTTGGGGGGAATAGCATCCCTGATCGTCATCTTATAGGAAATCTGACCCCTTGGCTCTAAATCACAGGGATGCTTCAGACTGACATTTCAAACCTCGGGATATTCGAGTGCTTTCTCAGAGTAAGCAACTTTCCTCCTTCGGAGGCGCCTTGCTGGCAAGGGAAATGTATTCCCTGACAGGGATAACAATCACGTTATAATGCCGAGGTCTTCCATCTCACAGCGCACGCGCGTGCGCGGTTCGCGTTTTTACCAAGCGCCCTGTGTCTCCTACAGAGGTCTCTTTGTCATGTGATGGCAAAGCCATATTGATTGCTCGTTATGAGACTCTGTAGGTGAGGTGGGACTTTTTGTCTCCTGCATCTTGCCTCCACGCGACTTGCTTTTTTTTTTCCCCACTTTGTTTTGTGTGTGTGTGTCTTATCTCCGCACAGTTTGCTTTATGGCTTTCGATTGGTGAAAGTCACTGTAAGACTGCGGTGTTTTCTCCAGCGACAGGTCGATTAAATAAACGACAGTGGCCTAAAGATAAACGTGTAAGTTCATGTAAGAAATATCAAGTCGTTTGTTTGCGAGTTCCAAAGTTTCCTTGTTTGTTCAGCAATTTTCTAGTTGCTAATATTTTGTTTTTAACTAAGAAACTGAGGCATTCATACATACTCTTGTTACAATGTAGAAAACAGTAATATTGTGTACTTCGGATCGAAAGGAATCAATACTTAGTAGTTTTACTTTAAGGCGACCTTTGAAGATTTCCACATGCTATTTTCTCCGATCATACAAAATACATATTTTGTAACACTGGATACAAGCTTTCTTGACAGTAATGTAAGACTTGGAATTATTTTAAATTACCTCCGGGCAATGGGAGCTAAAACAGTTTTTCTCTCTTCAGCATGGAATAGGAGAAGGCGTGGAACCACAAACTTTTATTAATGGACTGCTTGCAGACGATTTTTCTGTTAACTACTAGAACGAGGCTGGTGTGCACAAAGCTTCCGGTTTAGTCACATTCGTGCTTTGAGCTCAGTCCACCTATACATGTCCGTGGTGTAACAGCCAGTTACTATGGAGGCAAGCATTTTGCGTACCATCCTTCGCGCCAGTTAAATATCGCATCGGTTTTATATATTTGGCTACGTTTTCTGTGGAGTCGGCTAGTTTTTAGACCCGGCACACAGGCAGTTATTTCCAGTTTAACAAACGCCTAGTAAGCCCTAGTTCGTGCTCACGTGGCAATAAAGCTCGTTGCAGACGGTCAGAAGAAAGGACGCGAGAATTAATGCCCTTTTCCAGCTCCGGCGTCGGAGTTGAAAATGAAAGAGAGAAAGTAATAACTAAAAGATTTAAGTAGCGTTCACGGCAGGGACCATGGCCATGCAACTAGATACCTTGAAGGAGTTATGGACCACTAGTAAGGGCTGGACTGCAAAGCCTGGGCAAATTCTGTAGTCGTGTACTCCTTACACTGAATCAAACTTTTTAAAAGCCTTCCTGTCTGAAAATCTGCAGACCGGAGGTACCGCTACCTCAAACTAATACCTTCTCTAAATCCCCACACACCTCCAACCCAAAAATATGATCTTACCCCATAAAAAATCGTGCTTGTGTATTTTCCCACAAAACAAAAAATAAGGAGCATAACCAGCCTGCTTAAAACTGATGCAATATGAAAGGTGGGCGGGTGGGTGTGTGTTTTTAAAAAGCTTGTGACGAACGAGACGGGGAGAAGGATGAGCTTTACTCTCCCGAGGGGAAAGGGATCACTTCAGCTGGCTCACTCACCCGACTTTCGCCCTCTCACACCCACTCACCCGCCTATTCGCACACGCGTACGCACTGGTAAACACTTTCACTCGTGTGTGCAAACGCAACCGACAAGACAGTTGTACAACGTATACAATTATTCCACTACAGTTGCCGCACGGCAATGGACAGCAGTGACGATTCTGACCAGTAGCGATAATTTGTCTGCTGTTCTCCGAAGACGACCACAACTGGACCGGTGGCATGGAGGTGTCTACCAGCAGCTGCCGGAACACAGTTGGTTCCTTTGCTTGTCGTTTGGGAGAACCAGCCTCTTATTTGCACCGAACTCTCTCCTCTCTACACAACCAGACCGCAAGTGCCAGCAGGTAGTGATACGTTCTCAACGGAACGGTCTTCCCTGTCTCAGACCTGCTGCCTGCGGCTGAAAATCACTCAGAGCCACGTCTCTGCTGGAACACGAGGGAAAAGCCTCGACTATATCTCTGTCCTAACATACATACTATTGGATCACATGACCTCTCTGAACTACGTCTTATGTCAATGTTTATACATACATCCAGACACGCGGTCCGTTCCTGACCTACAGTTCAGTCTGGAAATCCGCTATGTCCTCGGGACACGAGCTATTCATTGCTCTGGCAGAGAGAGCACTACAGTCGGACCTCGATAAGTCGAACTCAAAGGAACCCGAAAAAAATTCGACTCACGGAGATTTCGAGTTAGGGATAATGGCGTAATAGGCGCAGGTATTTGGCCGGGAACTAACAATTAATTCGACATAGGGAGGTTTACGACTTAGGGAAGGTCGACTTATCGAGGTCCGACTGTATTAGACCACCTGGCCCAACTGAAACACATCCCACTTGCTCTGACGCTATCGACCTTTGACTGAAGTGACCACATCCCCCTGCCCTATACCGGGGATACCTATGACCTGTATATCGTCCCTCTTTGTCACGTTTGGCCAAATCACATGTCTAGCTCCCTCCTTCAGCACCGGTGTCCAGTCGGTGGCAACGAAAACAAACGCTGTTCTCCGGGCTAAGTGTACCGGTCTTATAATTAGCGGACGTACCCCTGAAGCGATGATGGCAGCCCCCCGTTACGTAAGCGGCTCAGCTAATGCCAGGGGAGATAACATTCCTACCCCTTTTTCCAACTCAAAGTCTGGTATCGCCCCAGCGCGACCACTGCCCCTCTTTAAAGTTTTATTACCAGCTTCGGCCCTGTTGTTCTGGCTTTGAACCAGGCTGATGCAACATTTTACAGCTGTTGCTGCTAGACTAATTTTCCAATAATATGGGGGCAACTCCTGGGCGTTTTCTTAAACGTTCTCGAGATTCTCGTTGGTCAACCACTTTGATGTCCTCGATGTATCGTCTTTTTTTCTTTTTTTTTTCATAAAAATTTTGAAAGGGTGTAACGAGAGCGCATGGTTCAAGTCTGCACGATTAACGACAACGAAGAGCCTGGAGTGTGCGTCATAATGGCAGGCAGCCAAACCTACTGTCATCTGTCGATGTCACTGAAACCCGAATTCCGACCCCTTTATCATCAGCGTCATAGGCAAATGAAACAACTCCAGGTATTGTCTACACGGGTATGCACCGCTAGGTACAAAGTGCACCCAACTAAGTATTTAACGGACTTTTCCTGCATCTGCTTGTTTATCCTGGGACAAACGTTGCCTCGCGGCTAGTGCACTTCATTTTGGAACAAATGGTCGACAGTTCGAGGATTGCTCGGACTTAGAAAACTCCTCCTCCGAACACCTAGCACATCTCGTACTTGCTTTATCAAGGAAGGAATAAAATAGACTTCTTTATTGCACATGGCATGACCTAGAGCCCTCTCGCTACTGGACCATTTTATTTATTATTATGGGTTTTTTTTTAACTGTTTCCCTAGACACACTCTTTCTGTCATGATGGTAAACACAGTCGCCCGGTGCAACCACATATGGTTGGTTAGGGATTTTGAACAATTTTCACTTAGCCTGTTCGTGCACTTACAAATAGTTATGCAGAAGAAAGCTTCCCCCACCCTCTCTATAGGTTACTATTGAACAAAAGTACTAAAGTACAAAAGCACTTCGACAGGCAAAGCTGTAACCTGATGAACACTGTCGCCCTGTTGTGACGGCTGCGCTGTCAACGACTAGGTTAAGCGAAGGAGGTTCACCTTTTTTTTTTTTTAAGTCCCAGAAAACGGCCCCGACGATATATATGATGCATGACGCCAACAGCTACAAGGTCACGTGTCCCCACCCTCACCCCGCTTGCACGAGGAGATAGTGTTACGGATATTTCATCATTTTACACCGAAACATTGGAAGCCATAACTCGTGAGCCTAGCACAGGTGTCTCAGACATTAGCATAATTATATCTATTTAAAGACCTCGACTCTGCTTACACCTTTGACAACGGCTATAGCGGAAAATGGTTCATGACCTAGACATACCCTACTGACAGGGAGGAAACAGGCTTATGTTCAGAATGTTGTTTTGTTTTTGTTTTTTCAACCGAAGACTGTTCATCACTTAATATGACATTTTCATTAATTTTTATTAAACTGTTTGGAACACTGCTGCTGCACTTGACATAACCCAGAATCACTCAGCAGCCGGTAACTGTAGATGGCAACAGACGTGTCATTCTAAATGACCTGCAATCTGTCCTCATGTTTCGTCTGTAAATAGCATACCTTACTATGATTATCCAGGCAGGTTCTTCGACATTAAAATAAACGTGATGACGAGCTGTGTTTGGCGGGGTGAGTGAGAGACGACTACCACTGACACATATCGGCTGAACCATGCGGTAGGGCGCTGATCACTTGCAAAGCACGTGAACACACCTCGAGTATTGGACGGTTGGTTGCTTGCTTTCACCTTGTGGCGCTTTCGCACTGTATGGGAGAGGAATGACCGAGGGGTAGGGGAGACCCGAGTAACCAGAAAAACCTCCCGACAGCCATCCCCGAAAGTGTCACATACAGAAATATCGTCCCGAGATGAGATCTGAACCCATGGTCTCTCAACGCAGCTGTGACCACTACACCATCGGACCACCCGAAGCGCGTGCTGGACATCCAATCGTAGGCCACGACTCTCACAGAATACATTCGATGAAATGTGATACCAATCTTAATGAGTTCGATGTCGTCTCACACCAATCACACCACTAGCTCTATCGAACGTCACAATAATCACACCACTAGTTCTAGAGCCAGTCATATTAACACTAGCTCTAGCGAACTAACCGCTAGACACCGCTACTGCGTTTTTCCGCGATTATAGAAAAACAGCTAAATATAGCGAGATGAACACTGCAAATGCATTCGCATCTTTCCACTCATCACTGGCATGCGCAAGCAGTCTAGTGCATGACAAAACCTATACTAACCTTTTTTTCAGACAAGCTTTTGTGCATATCCTGCATTCGTGGTCTTATTTTACCTGCATGATTAGGCGTTACTGGAGGCAACAGGAGTTTCAAATATGACTATTTCTTACTATTCCCATCTCCACCCCATGCTTATGATTTTCTACAAAACTCAAAGCAGGCGATAGTTACTGCCACCACCAGAGATGTTTGTTCACATATACCTCACCTATCTCAAACTTAACTGACCTCCTTCAAGCTTTATATACTCCGTGTATCCGTATTTGTCCAGACTGCGGGACACACACTTTCTAAAATACCCGACCCCTTTGTGGACCCAAAAATTGCAGCGACAAAGTTTGCGAGCGGCAATGGGGAAGGCTTGGGAGCAGCAAAACAATACATACCCTGTGAGAAGCGATTCCATCGATGTTGACAACATAGCCGACTCCGCAAGCATCACTCTCGTAAGACTCCTCGTACAAGCCTCTGGAGTTGTCACCATGGTGACACCGCGACGCGGACACCAAGGGCATGGTCACCGAGTCCGCTTCTGTCACGTCCTGTTATCGAACAGAAAGAGGAAGAAATTGTTAACATTGAAGAGTCCTGTTGTTCCTTACGGTCCGGCCTGCGAGCCTCCGCTGTCATGTCATTATCGGTCACGAGACAGATTCGTTTCGTAACGGTAAACATCACGTGACTGAGGGTCGCAGCATGCGAAGTCACGTCATAGGAAAGGAGCGAGCTTACCAAAACAAATGCTTGACTGTCTAGTACCTACCTACCCAAGTGTAAGAGGAATTATTGTGAACCTCACTGGCACTCTGACAAATTCCTGCCTGCAGTTCAGTTTGAACCTCCTTCCACTATGCGAGCAATGACCTCACACAGCGCTCCCAGAACACGAACGATGCATATCTCCCTGTCTGCAGTTCCCCTCTTCCCTCTCTCCCCACCCAGATTCCACCTCATGCTTACTCGTGCGCGTTTGTTACAGAGAGGGAGGCGCGGGTACACTGATTGATCATTGCATAAAAACAGCTCTACCTTCTGCCACAAACACGGGACGGGAGCAATCAATTGCACGGTTCGCCACACAAAACAAGAAAGAGATGAGGAGAAAGATGGCGGTAGGGTGGAGGTAGGGGGGATGAAAGGCTTTATTACCATCGTGTAACTGAATGAAACAATTACGCAAGCCTTCGATAAATCGTGCGCTGCACGGAGAGGTAAAAAAAATCTTTTATGTTTTTAAACCCTATTTGTTTCAAAAGAGAACCTACTTTCTGAGTCCCAGAAGAGCTTCTGGTGTTTGATTCGACATTCGAAATAGTAGAGGTCTGTAAAGACCTTTAAACCACTGATTTGGTTTTTATCTATCAGCATACAAACTTGCAACGGTAGGCGAAGCTGTCGTTGTTACTACTTTTGCAATAAAAGAGTTGATAACAAAACTATAGCGCATCCAATGATAATGTTTAAAAAGTAGTTTAAATAGTCCAAGCATCTGTTACTTCCGAATTAAAAATCAAATGAGTATACCACATGAGGTGCTGGAGTCTCATTTTTGAACGATTAGAGAAAAAAAAAAGTGGTCCGCAACAGCTTCACTATTCAGTTACTGTATCTTGAATTTCGTCATCGAAAGAAAATTTAAACACTTGTACAGGCGCAAATGCAGGTCGTTTCTCACGTTTACTACGCTTCAATGACCTATTAACGACTGCTCCGTTCGTGTCTTACTTTCTCAGTCCCATTCATAATCTGCAAACTCTCGCCAACGGTCGTTGATATGTACAGATTAAGAAAAAGGTGTCAGCAGACGTCACGATGACCTCCCAAGGTTGCCAGCTAAATGTCAAGAGCAGGTCACCCGAAGTAAGGCATCACGTAGGGTACAAATGTAGGATGAATGACACTTTGAGTTTTGGAATTCGCATGTATAAAGAATGTACTCATAAAAAAGTGGATCTCCTTGCATGCACACCATTACTTATTTCCATAGAGTGTTTTCCCATCACTGACAACGGATTTCAAGCTCATTAACAACCACACATGCTTTATGTCATGCAGTACAAGTACTACCAAATTAAATGTTATCTTTCAGTGTTTACTAAGTCTACTTGAACTTTTTGTACTTCTTGTTGTCGTTGAGTGTTGCAGATGGCATAAACACTATCTATTGTTTGCTCAAATGTTTATGCATTTTATGATAGTACTTTACAAATTTCAGAGTTCAGATTATTTCTTATTATATGACATAGGGAAGAACTTCAAAAACATGTAGTCTGACTATTGACCTCATTACCTTGCAATCTTTAATGTTTAAAGCCCAAACTGCAAAATCTGCATATTCCAGTGCAGGAGAAAAAAGATCGAGTAGAAGACAAGCTGAGAGATCACAAAAGAAAGAAGTAAGTAAACAAAATAACTGATTTTAGGCAGTGCCCACCATGGGGCCAGTTACAATAGCTGTCTGGTGCTGCTTTCCTGTTAAAAGTAGGTAAGTCATCAGCACTTCCCGTATCCAGCAGGTTTTTTTTTTTTTTTTTTTTTTTTTGCACTGCATGGGATTTAGCGACCTGCTGTGGATTCAAATGTTTACGAATATAATTAGGCTTCTTAAAAATATAAGAACAGACGACGATTGATCACATATATATTATCATGTTTGACTGTAAATGTGTACAAGCTTCAACAACTGAATAAATACAAAGTTCATAATAAAGTCAGCTCAAGTTTGCTTCTAATGATGCACAGTTAACTGTTTGGTTGGTGATACTGAATGGTAAAATTCTTCAAAGAAATAAACAGCCATATTGAAACAATTAATAGACCAAAGTTATTAATTCTACAAGAATGCATTACTTTAAACCACATTATTTATTTTTCAAAGAGGTATACTATTACTGAATTAAAGGCATCAAAATAAGCAAATTATGGATTAGCAAGTATCATGTACAACACTATTTCCTAATGCACGTTTAATCTTATCTCCATTGATACCTAGTTGTCATGTTATTACTCCCCAGTTAAATGATGATAATAATAATAACAATGATAAAGGTCTCTTGCATAGCACTTTATCCCTACCCTAAGAGAAAGCTCAAAGCGCTTCACAAAAATAAATGTTTACAGCACAGTCTACTGAAAACTCCTTGATATCAAGATTATAAGCCCTGTGGACAGACTCCTGATATAACCTTGCATGATGATTTCATTTTCGAACAAAATAAAGTCTATATAGATTTGTTTATTACTCAGTTGTTACACCTAAAACCAGGGTTGCTAAAGGGGAAAAAAACTATCATGACAATAATCTAGGCAGTGCATGCGATCAGGTTGCATCATCATCACATTGTACAAGTCCTATTGTCATCATCAAGGGTATGAGTTAAAAGGTCCAACAAGAGCACTTATGGTGATTAAATGTGAAAACACTTCACATGATTCTCTTATCTCGACACACTGAGCGCGAAGTAACTGATAAATAAACAATGCTGCAAAAGCAGTAGTAGTGATAGTAAAAGCGTCTAAATGTTCGGTGCATCTAGTAACGTTGCTAGTTTGATATGTCTGTGATATATCTTGACTACGAAAGTAAACAAAGTTATGTTTCATAACTAATCCTGATTGCCTTTGTTGTGCTAAACAAAAAAACAACCACACACACAAGTAAACAAACGAGGAAAGAGGTACAATACTTCATAAAGCAAGCACATAAATGCTCTCGCCTATCTTTTCGCATTCAAGTGCGCGAACACACATACAGAAACTCAAACTGACACAGAACTGGCCTTGAGATACAATACAGAGCGAGGTATGTTGTTTCGTGCAATCGAGGAACGACATAAAAATCGATGTAAACAGTATACAATTTTAAATGGAAAATCCAGCAATTTGACGTCTGCTAATCACCTATATGACTATGTTATCCAAACGACCTACGCAAATAGGAATGTTGTGTTGACTCTGCATGTAACAGCGCCTAATGTCGTCTGCACTCAGGAGGTAAATATGCCCTTAATTAATTAAACATTTTACTTAACACAGATTTCATCCTACCTTTTTAAACGCAGATTTCTCCCTCTGGTTAAATGCTTATATCGCCTGGATGATTTGAAGTTGCTTGAGACAATAAACAGGCAATGTTTCAGACGACTGCGAAGCTGACTTCGGTTTCCCAGCACGTGCCTACCAGCGCGCCGCAAAGGGACTGTAGTCCATGGAACCGAAAACACGCAGTCGTCGCGTGGCCCCGTGCTATAGGTTAAACACGATTGGCTGAGAATCGGCCATGGAAAATATTAACCAATCGCTACAGACAGGCCCCATCCCTACGTGGAAAGCAGTCGACTAATCCTATGGAGACCGTCCTTGTGTATCGAAATTTTGATAGAAAACATTACTAATTGCAGTCAGCACTGAGCGAAGTAATTTATGACTAACCAGTGTGTCCGGCTTCTGGTTGTAGTAACAGTTTATGTCTGCAAGCGAGCGTGTGGGTGAAAACAAGAACGTTGCATATCGGTTTACATGTAAACACGTACGAAACGTGGTCCATCCCGTTACGTGTGTACGTCCGCGTACATGCTTGGGTGCATGATTGTTTTAGGTTTGTACAAGTGTTTTAGATTATATACCTCAAGATGTTATGAAATTACTAAGCAGCTATGCCAAATTAAGGATTCAAAGCAAGCATAATTATAATTTTTTGTGCATAAACTGACTCACAAAAACCTGTAATATAGGTTGTCTTCCCTGGTTTTACGACTCCAGCAGGTGCCATATATATATAATTAAAGTATGTAAGTGTGTAAATGTAATGGTGTGAAGTACTGAATAGAGTATATAGCTAAGGTAGATATAAAAAAAAATGTTTACTATCCACACGCAGATGTTTTGCTCCTGACTACCGAATCTGCTGACGATGCGTGTAACAACTATGACACATTGCACTGAAGTCACGAGGCCGCGTGCACGAACACACGCGTCCGTGCTGCGTGTCGCATAGCACAAACGGGAGTCTCAACCCGCCAGGGGATCACAGCTTGCATGCGAATGCATTCAGTTTAATTTGCAACAGTTCTCTTTTACAACATATTATACAGGACACGTGTTTCTTGATATGTTTTCACAAAACTGCAGCAACAACATGCAGCGGCAATATTAAACATTCAACAGTAACACACATTTAGCGGCGCAAACAAGGATGTAAAGATATACATGTAACCATCACGTCAGTCTCTGATAGCTACGTAGGGTTGGGCTAGTACGTCGTACAAGAAACAACAAATATCGAAATTGTAGCATAACTGTAGTTTTTATTCATTTTCACTCGGTGGCTGGCCTGCAGTCTCTCCACTCTCACTTCCAAATCCCAAAAGCCCCTCTACCTAGTAAAGCTACGCTACTTATCCTCCCTACCGTCAAACCTTCCAGAACCATCCACCCCTTTTCCCAGCCTACGTGGTGCCACTGGACACACCCACCCTGCCTTGTCTGGTCAGTGTTTCAGGCACCTGCGTAACTTCTGATGTAACAAGGACCCTGTAGCCCCGGGTGGGCAGCTCAAGGCCTTTTATTACGTACGCAGGCGTGGGACAAGGAATAGTCCTGGGGCCATTCGACGCCGACTTACAAACAATTACATAACTCAGTACACTACTAGAGTGCTACAGACAAATGTCGTTTGACTATAATGATTGTTATTCTTATCCTCGCATCAGGAATCTATTTAACTTTATTGACATCGAGACATAGCTTACTTACCAGGAAACCTTTGGCACGGACTTATATCAGGGACAATGGGGAGTGACTGCGGTTAGCGGCCCTGTTTTTCCCTTTTCGCACGGGGATAGCACCTCCTACCACTCCCTGGGCTACGGTGAAAAATCGTATTTAATATTTGTATAATCTCTTACATTTTCAACACAAAGTATGCAGCATTTATACAAAACAGCCTGCTGCAACCAGTAGTGTCAACAAGGCTCACAAACCATTTCAGCTTTGACATATCTATCGGCACATTAAACCCCTTTAATAGCTTTCAAACAGAGCAAGACGAGAAGTTGAGCCCTTTCAGCTCCAAAAGTATGCTGAGAAACATTAAAGAATAATTAACAGAGCGAGTATAATATGCCAGAAGTGCAAATATTTCGACTGCAACGTGTGAACACTATAGACTGTGAAAGAGTTCATTAACAGCACGTTAGTCACGAAGGCACCAAAAAGATTTATAAACAAATGACAGGTGTGGCCAATATCGAGCCTTTTGGCTAAATTCCTGCTCTCTGTCAACAACAATCATCACATGCTAGCCATGTCACATGTCGTCACATGCTAGCCGTGGGCAGAAAGGCTGAATGGCTGCTAAAAGGCTAGTTTCTGCCAACTAAAAGCGAGCCAGGGTGTTGAAAGCATGCCGCCTATCGCCGCTCACATCAGTTTTTGTAAAAGATCCATTCAACTCATTTATGCGGCACCCACTCGGTTCTTTAAACGCCGTTACAATGCAACAGGCGCAACGCAAAACGTTTTTCAGCTTCTGTCTGTGGGGAAAAAAATCAATCACTAAATGAGCACAATTTACTGATGGCCATGCCGTGATATACATTAACCAGATTGTTTCATTTCCGACTGGCTGGCCCAGCGCCTTGAAGTGTTTTATGCGTTCAGTCCGCTATGTCTGAGTCTGCGAAATGTTAATATTAACAAACCAGTACACTTTCTTCCGTGCTTTGTTTTGACATCGTTGAATACAAGCCGAATAATTCATGATTCTTTCGTCTGGGTTTCGTCTGCAAGCCATTGTGTTTGATATATCGTGTGACTAGGGCCAGTAAATACATTGTAAAACGACTTAAATTTGTTGTGAAAGTCACCTACGTTTATTTGTTTGTTTGTTTGGGTTATTTTTGTTTGTTTGTTTGTTTGTTTTGTTTTGTTTTGTTGTGTTTGTTTTGTTCCCCCACAACTACCACCTTGATCGTTCCTAAGAGATAACGTTTACCATTGAGGGTGGCTACTGTCGACAGGTGGTCAAGTGCTGGGAAGATTTAGCCGGAGGAAAATTTGTGACTATTGATATCAGTGCGTGCTTAGTTTCCTTCGTGTCATGTGTGGGTATGTCTGTCTCTCACACACACGAAGAGAGAACGGAGTGCAGACAGACTAACGTGTAAAGAAATTTGACAGGTGGGCAGACTAAAATATCCAAACTATAATATAATATTATGGGTCATCGCACCCATTCCAAACGCATGACCCTGGAATTTGAACTTGAGGTGCGTCTCCTGACGCGGACATTCATGTGACTCCCGGAGATGCTGCTGTTGTGGCTTGGACACGGATCTCATACTTCACATTTATCGCCTGGGTTAGGAAACGCACCTCAAGTCAAGGGCCCGGCCTTCACCCAAAGGCCAGGTCAAGGCTTCACCAGCGGGCCGCCTCGACCGTGGTGTTTGCCTTGTTTTTATCGCCTAGACATTGCTCAGTTATCATTTTTCGCTCCATTTTGGGTTTGTACGTCAACATATTTATTTTCAAGGTGCTAAACACGCCTTGGTCAGCTGCACGTGCCTGCCATGAGACCGACGCGTCACGGTGGTGGGAAAGAAAAACTGTAACAGTTGCTATTTTTAATTATGAAGCCATAGTTCTTGAAGGTCACTAAATCAGTTTGTTTCGTTTTCTTTTAAAATCTTGATATAATTTACTCATGTTTTCCGCTTGAATTTTCTTTATATTCATCTTTTGGAGGAGGAGGTGGTGATGGTGGTAAGGTGGTTGTTGTTGTCGACGACGACGATGATGATGATTGTAAAGCCAATTTCTCCGTGTGGATGCGAGTCCAATGCGCTGCACACGAAAGACTACAAAAACAAAAGGACAGACGATCTACCAAGAACCATAAGCGTCGGCAAACGGATGACATTTTGACCAGCATGACCGAAGTGCATGGATGAAAATGAAGTGAAGCGAGTGAGCGGAAATAATAGCTATTTACCAAGACAGGGAGCCATCGGTGCGGCGGCAACGCGATCGAAGAGAGAAAGAGAAAGAGTGTATTGGAGAAAGGAAAGGGGAGATGAATAACCTAAAAATGTACTCAGTTTATAGGTAACTTAACAAGATAAATCCTGTCAACGGGTGGCAGCAACCTGTCCGCAGATTACCATACATCACCGGATTACCGGACTCGTTTCCTGTGACAGCCTGTTCTCTGATGCATTTCATGTCACTTTCACTCCTTTCTTGACTGAACGCCAACTCGTGCCCACGTGATTAATGGGGTGAAAGTGCGCCTGTGATGTTGGGGATAGGAATATACGTGGCTTTGTGGAGAGAGAAAGAGTGTGTGCGGGATAGACAGACACATTAAGAGAGGCGCAGAGAGAGACTAGAAAAGGGGAGAGAAAAAAATTATATACACGTTTTCCACATATATTATCGTACATAAGCACATGCAAATAACTAGCATCACTTTCATACACATCAAGCATAAAAGCCGCAGAAATAAGTGTGCACCACACAGCAGACTGCATCAGGACCATGCCTTGCACCTGCAGGGTGTTATCGCGAAAATGGTTGCCATCAAGAAAGAATGAAATCAATTTGATTTGCTCGCATGCTTCTTGTTTGTTTGTTTGTTTGTTTGTTTTTAAGTGATAAATCTGTCGAGGAAAATATGTACAACGGTGACGTAATATGACCGGCATACCTGGCAATACTTGGGCAGGCTGCATTTCATACCTGTGGTAGCATTCCGCTGTTGTTTACAATGTTCCTTTCCAGGGCCATTGTACTGCCCGGGTGCTTCGCGTCACTAGCATAAACAGAACGAGTTGGATTCTTTGTTCCATCTGTTCCAGAATACTGCCAAAGAGCTTTAATGAGTCGAATGGAGACAAGTAGGACCGAGTAAATTGGCTTCCTCACCCCACCATAAAACTTTTAACTGTTTTGCTGATACAAAGATCAAAATAAGGTAAACAGAAATAAATTTTCAATACCCGTAGAATCAGGGGGCTGAGTAAAAGCATCACTATTTACAGATTGTAAAAACTTATGAAAAGTACATGAAGTGCACACAACAACAGGCACACACACACGCGCGTACATGTGCACACAAGCGAGCATTGTGAGAGAGAGCAGCAGCAATAACTTACTCCTGCTTCGTGAATAGGCTCTGAAACATAAATACATTATCTATCGTTAAAAGCCTTTCGATCAATTGCACATAACTGAATAAAAAACCAATTAGTACACGGTACAAATCGATTGGTTCGAAGGAAGAACAGAGATATCCAAGAGTTAATAGCATTAGTCAGTCGTTTTCACGTGATCAGGGTCAACAAGACTGTGTGCATCTGTGATGGGGAAGCGAGCGAAGTAGACCTCGACAAAGCAGCAAGAGTCTGGGAAGCTACAGCGGGAAGAAGAATTCTAACGGATGAGGGGTTGGGGGATGAAAAATGTAGCAACACAGACTGGCATGTCTACAGGCAGAAACCGTACAGACATCCTCTAGCCTGCAGCAAGAAGAGGAACCAGCCAAGGTAATTAAATGTATGGCGGAAACCGATAATTTGATCCTAATTTGGTCAGCAGTGCAGTGACTGATCGTGAACTGGAACACAAATATCTCTTGCTTCGAAGTTCCTCGACCTGATTAGTCGACAAAACAGTTTGATGATGAGTCAGTGTGCTCGATAAAATTTTATCTTACTTGAACAAAACAGACAGGATTTAGCACGATGGGAAAGATAGCCAGGCGTCTGCAACACATTCAGTACCACAAACTATGCGAACACAAGGAAATAACAATTAATGATAAGATGATGGGAAATACCGTGAGGATGGACTCAGCTGTCTTGCGTAATCAGCAAATTATTGAAAAAGCATCCTGCATCATTATTCTTCTTACTAATCATGAACTGGCACTTGAGTTCTCCATCTTACATTCTGGCCACAGATAGGTGATGCCAGTAAGTAGAATTCATCGCCATTCAAACAATTCCTTCGTTCCACGATCCATGCACTCAATTTAAAATCACTGACAGCGGTGATCATGTCGACCTAATTGTTCCAACTGTTTTTTGGTGTTCTTTTTTCCATTCTTGTTCTTATTCTTCTTGTTTTTCTTAAAAAAAATTTTCTTGATGTTTTCCTCCTTGCTCTTCTACTCCAATGTATTCAGCTATATATTTCAAGCGGAAATTGCTGCGATTGCCCTAAAAAATCAATAAAGCTGTATTTTATTGCTTATAAGATTTAATATCTCGTAACTCGACAAAAAGCGAACAAGGTATGAAATGATAAGCTGCACAAAACTGCCCGTAAATGCGAATGGGACTTAACCCGGATTACTTCGATGGAAAGGTAATGAAAATTCGACCTGTCTGTAAAAACCAGCTTGAACAAAAGCAGGAACTCATGCTTGAAGTATGAGGAGCTGCGGGTGTGCGGCCCGAAAGACCCAACACGTGCTGAACAGAAGGTAGATGGTTCTAACCTGGCGCACCGCCGGAGAAAAAACAATCCCGGTCTGTTCTGAGCTCCTACAGGCACCTATTGCACAAGCATTTCTTTTACCTCTGCTGCATCCCAGCCCAGGTATGAAAACAATATACAGCGCAATATAGTTGTCGTTTTGGTCAAAGTTTAACAGTGTCAAGCCCTATTTTATTTATTTTTGGAAACAGCCGGGAATCTCCTCAAAGATTTCTTTATTGCTGGTTTGTTGCTTGTCTTTCCTTTATGCTGATATGCGGATCGTTTTATGTTCATGGAGTGGACAATGTGCAGATTCAACTGGAGTGGTAGTTCATCTGCCTGTTGTGTTTGTAATTTGTTTGTCACTCCCACCCAAGCATAGGACAAGTTTAGGCGACAATGGCTGATAGACGTGAGAGGAAACAGTTGACGTTGTTGTTTGGAGCAACGTTATCGTGTTAAACCGCAGACACCCGGTGTGGTTCACGTTTTTACGTTTGGCACATGCCAGTTAGGTGCTGCGATGTTGTCACTATTGAAATTAAATGACTAGCTTTCACGTGACTGTGAACGCCAGCGCGAGGTGAGCGCGTGACTACAGAGCTGTGTGACGTGAGTGTCGCGTTGCGGTTTGTATCCAGTCTGCTTTACGGATATCTGATGGACTTGTTAGCGGATAAAGGATATGAAAGATACTGTTCCTGTTTACCTAAAGCACATGACATGCGCTTGCATTGTATAGTGCATTTTTGTATTGTGCTGTATTATTATTACCACTCGTTTCTACATCACGAGAACGGAACCTAAACGTGATGACGAGGCAAAATAAACCACCATCTCTTAAAACACCTCAAAGCAGTGTGGATCTTGGCTATCGTCTTTTCTGAAAGGATCCGATAACTTATCAGTTAATATTTTAAGAAGCTGAAGTTCAGATATTCATAAAACCCCGCTATAAAGTTTTAGCCACGAAACATTTTGCTATGTCAAAGGTGGAACATTTTCTTCAGGGAACTGGCCTCCTAGGTGACAGTTATGATGTAACTCTTATCTTACCACCCACGTTAACATAATCCTGCAGGGGGTCGTTACGTAGATCAGTCAATGTTAATGTTGTTAACTCCCGTTAAACCACCATCCACCCCACAGAAACAAAGCGCTTGCTCTGGATACCGCACCGTGATTGAGGCAACGGCTAACTTCACTATCTCCCCTTTGTGCCGACAGACAAATCAATCTCTCTTTCGTACGTACACACACGCTCAGGTCTTACACACAATAGAAAGACGGAGAGTAAATGATTTTCTATTGTCCTCATTATGCTGACACAGCCAATACACGGAAGTACTTGGCAGATTAGGCGCATGCGTAGTGTGCAACGTTCGAGCTGCACTTTTTCCCCTCTGGGTCACGGCATCCTGGACATGCGCCAGGCCCACGGTGAGTTCATGACTAAACATTTTCGGAATTCCTCCCTCTATAAAATGCTGTGTCCGCGTTTGTTTGGGCGCCAAGAATAAGGACAGGTCTGAAGCACATGTCTTCACGCAGTGGCTAGCAATCCACGAGGACGGCTAATTCAGCCATGCGGAAATTTCAGCCATGCGGCAACAGCACCTTCCAAAGATTATTTCAACCTTGTGTTCCTGCTTTCTACCACTATGCATATTTTATTCTCGCTTGAACACTACTTATATTATGATATTTTTGAGCACTCGGACTTGATGCGACAGTTAAATAATTATGGCTAGAAGAGTAGATATACAGGTGAGAGACGTCTCGAGAACAGTCAAACGTAGCACGTCCTTCACCATTTATCGTTGGTTTTATCGTTTTATGAGGACAAGCAGACGCACTAAAACGGTATTAATATTCATTTTATTTTTTCACCTTGCTGTTCGGTTGTGGAGATGTCTGTACCAAACAAGTTAAGATTTTATAGCTGCATCCTTAATTCATAAAACTGAAAGTACTCTTTGAAAAGGTAAGTAGTATACAAAACTATAATGATCAGGACTGAGTCAAAAATAACAGAAAAGTGGGTGTTTGACCTGCCATGATTTTGGTCACATGACCACAAGAGGAAGTAAGGCACTTGAGGTCGAAGACTAGGACTAGTAAGATGGCGGGAGACACGTTTATAACTTATCTGAAGAGCTTCCTGGGTGAACATCTCGAGCATCGACCGGTAAAGTGTGACGTCACAAGGGGGGTTTTCGTTTTGCACACGATGTTTTCACATGTCTGACAGGAAGAGCGTGAGACCAACGGATTTTATGAACGAAAATCTTTGTTTATACGTTAACGCCAGTCCATCATGGTGTGTGTGTGCGCACGGTGCCTTTGATTCCCTCGTTGTTGTTGGAAAAAATGTCAAACAAACACACATGGTTAATCGCAACACAAATCCTAACTCTGAGGTTAACGTACAGACGTGTAATGTAGAATACAAGTTCGTGGGTTAAAGCGAAGGAAGGCAGGGAAATAAATAGCGACTGTTGGTGTGTGTGTAGAAGGACTACGGTACGTCTGGCGAGGCAGGTGCGGAGCTTTGTTTGCGCCCGAGTTCGTTCATTCTGCCCTTCTTCAGAGAGCGGTTACTCACTTTCCGACTCGTCAATGGCCTATGATCTATGTGACACTCAGCAACGTTCGATCGATTGGGAGGTTACTTAATGATGCGCATGCGTACTTCCACCATGTCGCAGCTTGCGTAACCGCTTTTGTCTGCTGCTGCATCCAGTATGTGGATGACGAAAATTCAATTTGTAGAGTTAGTACTATACTAAGAGTAATGTTAATGTTTCGAATGCCATTTATTATGGCTGCTAATTAGTAGAACACAAAGTTTATCGTTGCAACATATACTGTTGTTCTGAACAAAAATTATCATCCTTTTGCTTATCCCCCAAACTTCATGTAGATGGCATTGTGACATGGCATAGATTTGGTTAACAGAAGAGACACAAATAATAAGCTTTACTTTTCTGACTGTCTCTTCTAAACAGAATCACAATATACATATTAATTCGACCCGATTTGCAATTTTTGTTCAGAGTAAATGTTTATGAAAAAATAAAATCGTAAGCGTCCTTGGTTGAAAACAGGTCGTAATACCAGATTTATACATATATGCAAGAAAATATCGCAGACTAAGCTGCGCGTGTATTGCCTGGACGAGCAGATATTATTTATCGTCAGTTAGGTCGATCTCGTCCTCCCATGTTTAATTTTCAAAGGAAAGCTGAATAATTCACCAAGGACGTTTATAAGACATTTAATTTAAAGAGTTTTTATCACTATCGATGTTACACATTCGATCCTTGTCATTAACCATTATTTATAAGATATCAGACCTTAAAAGAACTGCTAGAGCTGGATGCTTGACTATGGGAGGCGATGTTGCCTGGCGCCCAGCGAGTGCTGCAGGCAGTTCATGGGAGGCAACTGCTCTTGTCTTAGCAATGCGCACATAAAACTGTTTTACACCTTTGAGTCTCTATGGACGTTCTTATCTATAGCGCATAAAAAAATGGAAGAAACAAATCTAGGCGATAAATAATTGACAACAGAAAAAAACAGTAAAAGAAATGAGTTGATAAGAAGGAACTAGCCGCATGTGGTCTCAAGTCATTAAACTCTTTAGAAGAGAATAAACCTCAACACATAAAATATGCAGTAGCTGATTTTTTTTTATGGATGGGTGTGTGTTCATTTGCCTGTCAGTCTGTCTAGAAGATGACCTGTCTTTTCAACTACAACCAAGTGTTGGGGAAAATGAAAGAAGGAGGAGAGTCCCTAGACACGGAAATACACCAAGGGTGGGGATGGGTGGAGTGAGGAAGAAGCTTGCTGTGCCATAAATCTTACCACGCTGGTAAGACATGAAGCTGTTAATAACAAGGTGAAAGTAGCCCGAGGACAACAATTAAGATCTTTCCATCTGCCAGACATACAGGGCGGTGGGTGACAGCAAGACAGTGACGCAGTTTGCGGCAAGCAGCTTTGATCTTTGACACGGTCCTGGTTACCAAGTAAATACAGACATAAGCCAGGTGGGGTCGGTTTGTGTCTAATGTTCTCCGGTGTATGAACTGCGCAGAGCCTTTCACTCTTTCTATAGCTACAATGTCTATAAAGAAAGGTGGTGTTGGTCGTCTGGAATGAAGTGGAACAGAAAGAGATTTTATAATAGGCGACATACACACATAAACACACCCACAATGCGTTATTAATAATAATCTTTACACTCCTCCTCGCCCCTAGCCGAAATTTGAAGCTTCTTCATCGTTGTATATGTTTCTGCAGACCATATGACCTTGTCGAAAGTCCGAGTTATATAGCTGATTAATGAATGTATAATTACTATATATTTACTACAACAGGCTTAGCAGACTAACAAGTAATTCCAGCGATACAAGCCTCATGAATAAAAACAAAATGGGAGAATACATTTTGTAGGACATAATTTTTTTCGGTTTCAAATTTATTTATAACTTCTCTATACAAGGGTAAGCGGCTTAACTGGTCTGGTTCAGCTGTTTGAGCCAGCACGACACCTTTCTGGGTGGTGGAACCTCAGGTAGCCAGAGGAAGAATTAACTGGCCTCCGAATGTGATCGAGTGTACTGCATAAAGCCGTCCCGTGTAAGCTGTACTATAGTCTGGGGACGAATGAACAAACATACAAATAGAAAGACTAATTGATTACAAAACTGCAGCAAATCAGATTAACCGCGACTTGCGGAAGTAATAATCTGACAGTGTTGTTAGATAAAGGCTTACACCCCGGATTTCTAGTGATAGAAATTTTAAGCTCATCCTGATAGTGAAGTGTAATTATCAAATGCGATACTTTTCGTGTATTGACCTCAGACTTGAAACATTTGTTCTTAGATATAAGCAGCGAATGATTCTGGGTGGATAACAGTCGTCCAGCAAAACACCCTGACCTTTAATTTATACAATTCTCATGGCTGGTTATAAACTTTTAACAGCGAAAGTCAATAATTTGGAAGCACACAGCCGCTCATTTTTCGCTGGAATACTTTCATCGGTTTTTCAATGATTTTCAATGATTTTGCATGCGGTGTATGTAATTACTAATTAGTCTGTCCAGACGTCAAGAAAAATAATGATCACCTCTTTAACCACTTTGCGCATGCGTGTCACAACGCGTTGCGCGCGAGCGGCAAAAAGCGAAAAGCTTGCCACCGCGTGGCAGACCGGGCACGCCGTGTTCACGTGAAGGAAAGTACCGGCCAATCAGATTTCAAGGTCGGGACAGGTTACAGCCCATTGGCTGGGGACGTGAGAATAAAGCAACGTTGCAGGCAAACAAGAATCAGTTGAACCGCCGCACGCTAGCGTTACGAGGTCAGATACACGCTATCAAAACTACAGTGTAAACATATTTGCTCTAGTAACCCTATCTATCTTAACGTACTGACATACTTTGCCGGTTGTCTTTGTACCGTAATTATTCTCGTAAGACACCCAGTCGTTCCCCCGAAAAGATCGTAAGACAAAGCTTTTTGCAAATTTTCCGAACACCCCAAATTATGTCAATGGAACCCCTCAGCCTCAACAGCAGCTTCGGCAGCCTGGTTGACGAAACCTTCTTTGGGCCGATGGACGATGAGGACACCTTGCTGCGACGACTGTCGCCGTATGCTACTCTGCGACCGGGGGACCTCACTTCCTTGCTGGGGATCCAGCTGCATTCTCCTGATGCCAACCGACACAAACCCATCACCGGTTTTTTCGCTGACGCCATCGTCGAAGCTAGCGAAGGCAGCACCAGCAGCGGCAGCGACGACGAAGCCGAGCAAAAGTCATCGGACGAGGAGGCAGTCGTTGTGCGAGGACAGGACATCGGAGACCTGCCGGCAGAGTATGTGGTCCGAGGTTTGCGTCCCCAGGAAATGCCAGTGATCGGTAAGCATCTGATTGTCGCTTTTGTCTCTTCGCCGTATTTTGGCATAAATTATGTATGCACCCGGCTTGAAACCATCTGGACTCGCAGACTGACACAGCTAAAAGAATTCGTGGGTAATTTTTCAAATGCAAAATTTCGATTAATAAATAGGATATGTTGGATGTATGATTTTTTTTTTCTCTGATGAAAATATAAATATATTAAAACAGTTTTAGACAACGACCATCTTTTTAAAAAAAAATTTGTTTTATTACAAACATTTAATGCTTCACCGAATGGTTTTGTTTTAAAAGGAAATTATCTGCTTTTTTTTAAGGAGTTGGTGGGGAGGGCTGTGTATGGGAGAGCTTTGTAGAACTTAAACGGTAAACAGCCCTAGAATGTTCGCGTGTTCACAAATAAAGCAGGTCGTGTTGACCCAGTAACATACACAATGGCAGTGGATATTTCCTATTCGATCCCTTCATTGAGCTTCATTGTCGTAAAAGCTGCAAATAATCGCCTGCAGTTTACGGTAAGGTAAAGAATCGAACAGTCTAGAACAAGATTTTGATTGGCTGCACACAAAGAATGGAATAGTCTAGAACACGATTTTGATTGGCTGCACATTCCTGCTGTGATCGCTGCGTCGCGAGCCGTTCTATTTATGGCACCTAAGCGAGTCCGGGTGTTTTCCCGCCTTGTGCATTGTAGGTTCACTTGTTAAATTATTGTGAACATTGGTAGCACAGGGAAGTAGGTTTAGCATACAGCCGAGAGATGAGTAAAAAAAGACGGAAATTGAAAAAAAAAATTATAGGAACTTTTCCTGGCGGAGATTTGAATGTTTGAAGTTATTATTTCAAAATGTTATTTGCGTGCTATCAATAAATGCGGGTGCATGGCAACGGCTGTGTGTGCGTGTGTTTTTTTTACTATATGCGCGGGAATGTATGAGCATGATGCTTGATGACATGCCATTATTGTAATGTGGTATTTTCCTTCCAGAAAGAAGGTTTGATTTATTTGTACGAACCTGATGTATTGAAAATGATTGTGTTGAGCTTTGATAACTCTAGGAATATTAACATTACTATTTATAGCATTTAACACACAATTATGCTTCTGTATTTTATAGACAGGAAGAAAACATTCTTACCTCCGCCAGAGGTGTTAATAGTAGGTCCTACTCCTCCCCTTTCCCAAGAATTTTCCATGTCCTTCATTTCTGGATTATAAATAGTATTGTCAATTTTGGAAAAAAACATTTTTTTTTGGAGGGGAAGGGCAGGGAAGACAGGTTTGTTGCTCAGTCGTTGGGTTGGTCATGGTATGTATGCTCGCATCTACATGCACGTGTATGCGCGTGATGTTTTTGCCATGTTTCTTGCTGAAGTCTTCTTTTTCAGACTCTTCTTGGGCTTCAAGTCCAAGTTAAAGCTATCTGTTCGTGTTGTTGCGGCCAGATTAGTGTGCGGACAGTAAGGGTTTCTTAGTGGCTTACACTTTTGTGTGCCACCTCACATTACTATCTCTCTGTAGAAAAAAACTCTGCTGGTTTTTTTTTTAAGTAAAGGCACAGTTTTTTGTTGTTGTTTTTTAAAAAAAAGAACAGTAGGTCTTTGTTGTCATGCCATTTAGAATAAAAATTCACTCGTGTCAGTCATTTCCAAAGCCCTAGTTTGTTTTCTGAAAAAATTGTTGAAGACGATTTGTGTGCGAAATTTTTATACAGTGTAGAAACGTATAATGCCTTATTATGTGGTCCAGATAATTAACTACATTACTAGTACAAAGATTTTTATTTTATTTATTTATTTATTTTTGAAGACCACAACGGCGGGGGATACCCCAGCCAAAGTTTCTTTTTTGGAATTTTTATTTCGGAATTCGTGATTTTGTTCCTCATTTGTGGAGGGTGAAATCAACTTTCGTGTTAGACCTCCATAGCCTATCACGAAATAGAAAGTGCAGAACAAGTACCTTCTAGTTTTTACTCCTAACAATTTACATATAAAGTAATAATTTCAACGGACCGCAAAATAAGGATCAAATTACTTGCAACCTTTTGTTGTTATTCAGCGAGAATTTTTATAATAAATTTTAATGCATTTCTAGGTATTAAAAGAAAGTAAAAGAAATGTAGCCTGGCAGTTAGAAAAGCAAAGCGTTGTAGTCTGAGTTTGTATCTACGTGCTGATCGTGCAGAGGGAAGGTATTAAAGGATATATTGTCTGTTTTCAACAGGTGTGTACATTGACCCACGAATCATGCCTGGCTTCCGTTACCGGGTGCGGCGGCTGAGAAGCGACAAGTACCTCTTTGACGGGCAGGCGCTGGTCCTGCAGTCCATCGGCCTGGGCTTCGCCAAGCGCATCACCTTCGAGGGAAACTCCTACAATTTCAACGACAATTACTTCTGGTCCGACAGCGACCCCAACGGTTTTGCCTTTGCTTTGGAGGCTGTCAGACCCGGGGACCAGCTGTCCATCATTGACGGCAACGGGTCGCTCGTTGGCGAGGTCAAAGTAGAATCTGTGCCCTTCTTGCAGGAAGAGCTCAGTAGCAAGGTGAGACCGCTGCTTACAATCCATGTTCCTTTATTATCGAAGGCATACATGAATTAAATGCTAATTAGTAGCAGAAATGTGTGCCACAACATCCTTACTTTTCTGCCAACGTGACAATAAATTAAACTGTACATAACTCTTCGTGTAAAAGCCTAAAATAGTTTATTTATTGTTGTGATGTATTATTTTAGTTGCTATTTTGCTTTATTTAAAATATCTACTTTTTGTGGATTGGGTTTCACAGAAAGATGCCATGTTTGTAGTAATGTCAACCTCCACACTCTCGAATGTGCAGGTTGTGAATGGTGACGTCATCAAGCTCGTTCACGTGACTTTGAAGTGCAGCGTGACGTACTACCAGCGTCATCACGGCACGGTCAACCTGATGGTGCAAGACGTGGAGACGTTGAGCGGAGTGGCGCAAGTCATCAAGCGGAAGGGCACGCGGGTTGCGGCCCTTGACTGCATCAGCGACGTGACCTGTAACTGCATCCGCGGCCCCTGCACGCTGCTGGTCGAGCCGTGAAGCAGAACATTAACATTCGAACGTGACCCTAATCCCCCGCTTCCTGTCTGTTGAGTCAGAGGATGAGGTCGTGCTGCTGCTGGGTCCTCCACAGAATGAAGCAGTCTTCTGGAAGAGAGACCACAGAAAACCGCAAAGGCTTTTTGGTTCCAGGACCGACAGACAGGATGGCAATGTACAAGGGTGCAAAAGGTACTAACCCCGGCAATCTCTGCGACCTAACGGGTCTTGTAGGTAGCAGACTAAATCAAAATAAATCAGACAGGTTTTGGGGGACAAATACACAGAAATAATGATCATATTCTGCGAGCAGATTCTTCTCAATCAGCATTTAACCATGTTTCATGTCTTCATTGTAAGCATGTTTACAGCATAAGGAAGGCTGTTTTGTTCCTTGTAGCATGCTGGGATGATGATCAAGGTATGGTCGCAGAAAGAAAATGAGTCATGTGGTACCATTTTGATTACTTGATTAAAGTATCAAACTTATCAAGATATATTTTTAAAGAACGATGATCTTGGATTACCTTTCACTGAAATGAAGCGGCAAGGGTGTGATGCAAGGTAGCTTGGCTGTGATTCGATGCTAATTTGTTAATACCTGTATCGACAATCCTTAAAAGATCTTGGGTAATTTATTTTACTGTCAGAACATAACTGCCATCTGCAGACATTTTGCTCAATGCTTAATCAATGCACAGTTTGTTACTGCTGTTATCGGGTTGACCGGACACTCCTGTGTCACTGGTTAGACCTGATCGTGATGTGTTCGGTTCTAGCTATCGCCAGTACAGAGTTCGTGCATTTTGTTGTAAGTTGTTTTTTTTTAACCATTTGTGACTTTTACATGGTATAAACTAACCATTATATTTTTCAAAGAACGTATTGAAAGAAAAATAAATGCGTGTCATTCATAAAACTTTTGTATTTGTATGCTTTGCATGTGTGTGTGTGTTGGTGGGGTGCACGCTGTGAGGTTGCTATAACATTACAATCCCTTTCACAATAAAAGTCAAGAGCGAATTTGCTTCACGAATTTCGCAGACTGAAGTGAGTAAACATATATAAAAGTATGTAATGGTTTTACTAAGAACTTTGTTTAGTCCATACCTGCAATGTGAGCGATTTGAACTTTGCAAGACCTGTGGGAGGTTAACGACCTCTTAAACTTGCTGACGCCTCAGGTTGTTTAGGTCTGACTTGTAAACAGGATCAGGTCAAGGACATGTTTGTCTCCAACCGTGCAGGAGTGACAAGATGCACATGCACATGAGAAGACAACAGCCACACACCGACATCACGCCTGTTGCCCACGAGTATTACACCCACCCTCCATTGTAGTACTCAGCATCAAAGACACCGACAAACGACTAGTGTGTTTAATGATGAACGAGTGTTCAGACAGACCAATGGATGCACAAAAGTCACACACGGGTGTGGAGAGACGACCCCAGGCGGTTAATCAACAAAAATACACAGGTGCGAGTACTGAGAAAAACACGTGCATGGGTATGAGGGAAATACCAAGTTTTTTCGTGTTAATTATAGGGGTGGGGTGCGTGCTGAAGAATGCAAAAACCAAAAAAAAATTAAAAAAATTAAAAAATGGACTTTTGAAAACGATTCAGGAATGTCTAGGTGTGCTTCTATTATCAGCACAGTTTTATGGCTCTTTGCCAGTCCTCATTGGTTAACGCAGTGTTATTTTTTAATTATTTTTGATAAACTGAAAAAATGCATTGCATCAAATTATGCGAGTACATCAGTTTCGCATTAGCAAAGTTAGAAAGTACGTGTTTGCATCCATTCCCTAATGGATTTTTGATTCATCAGACTGTTTTTGTTATCGCGGGGTTTCTGTTGCTGAGAACAGACACAGTGACTAATTGCCAACTAAGCTTCATCCAGAACGTTTTAGACCATTTTTATGAATCACTATCAAGCCATAAACAAATTTATTATCTAATTTCAAATCTCTCAGACCGTCCCATCACAGCTAAAAACAAATTTTCTTGGGGTTAGAGAAAGACAGCTGCAGTCAGTGAAAATCAATCTTGGATGTGAAGGGGAAACAACCGCCTGAACCCCATAACAGGCCAACGAAAGTCTTCGAGAATTCCAGCCTCGCCTTTTGATTGCATCCTCGCGAGGAAGCAGCCAGCACGTGGAAACCACAAGAAGACGGGAAGAAAATTTACCTGAGGAGCGGCATTGGATGGGGGTGGGAGCGGGGTGGCGGTCGGCCGCACTTCAGCAGACTGATAGCTCTGCAAGGCCATTCCACAGTCTGCGCATGCTCAGTTACTGGGGGAAACGGCTATTACGTCATCGACTTAACGGCTTTGGGTTGTTGTTGGTTTTTTTTTTTTTTTTTGGCTGGCCAGACAGGGTCGTGAGGAACATCCGCGGCGTAGGCGCGAGCGCATAAAGAGCTGAAACGCATGAAAGGTGGAGCAGGAATGCAGTTTGGTGAGATGTTGGCTACAGTTTAAAGTCTTCAGCCCATCGGGGTGCAGCTTTCGTCTTTTAAAAGGCCCTGAACCTGCGAAGGTGGCTTGAATAATTATCTCTCTTAAGGTTAGGAAAACTTGGTCGTGAGAACCACTTTGAACATAGTTTTAAAAGAAGAAAAAAAAATATTTTAGCTTCCCTGCCTCGTTCTTGTAGCAAAGCAAAGCCCAAAACCAAGGACCGAACCGCCTTTAGAATACCCACACACCCATTCATTCGGTGACAGGTCTACACTTTTTCAGGTGCACTTGCTGTGTGTGTCGTTTTTGCAAATTTGCTAAAATGCAGTCACTTTGAGAGTTGACCTTTGCTGCTTACTCGATTAAATGAACAAAGTTGAAGACTGTTTGCTGTGGTATGGACCACAAGCTATAAAAGTCGTTTATCTGTATTTTGTACCTGTTGTACTTAATGAACTTACAACCGCATGCCGCAGTAGAAGGTCGTTGTGACTTGAATAGCATCCGAGTAAACATCACTGGCTTCTGAGTCACTCGCTACAATAAAGTGAGTAAGATCGGTCGTATGTCAGTCATCTGAGAGTATTGATCACTAATAGCAGATAAACACATACACCCCCCACACCACACATACAGAGATAGAGAGAACACACAGTTGGTAAACGAAGACATATTAAGGTAAACAAACAATAAAAGAAACAAAGAAAGAAAAACGTAAGGGTGTTCTAATCATGGATCCTTGCTATTACGGATGATGCATTCATCTAATCATTATAAAATGTTAAACCTGCAGAATTTCATCCACACAGGCTGTATTGGAATGTTCTTTTCTGGAAAAGACAAACATGTTTTGGGGCTAGGCACTTGGAAGAGATTGAAGGACAAAACCGTGTATATAAACATACATTTCCAATACTTACACACCTACATGCACGCATACCCATTTGAACATTGTAGAGTTAAGAACTAAATTTGAATTTTAACCCTTCTCTACACTGTAGTCTTTCGTCAACATGATGCACTTGGCAGAGGAGTTAGCAGCAATAGTGATAGTACTTATGTTATACGTGCAGAGATAAAGTACAAGTCAGAAGGAGAACAGATGGCTTGAACTTTGTATGTGTGTGTGTCTTCAGAAGGAGGTTAGGCCAGCTCCAACGTTGCCTCCATGTTCTCGAGAAATCCGTTTATTGGTAACCTGACAAACCGAGATCTGCCTCCCACCTGCTGGCGACATTTTGTCTCCTGATGTTGAACAGCGCACATTGAGTCACCCACAGCATCAACAGAAGTTAGTCACTGTGAGGGTATTTTGCGTATTGTAGTTTTTGAATCCAGCTGCTTAATTTTATAAACATTCCTGTGTTTATTTTTCAAGTACAATTCTTCTTATTCTCTTATTCTCTGTGTGTGTGTGTTGGGGGTGAGGCGTGGGTGCATATCCATACATGTGTTTGTGTGTACTTCTTGAGTTGTTACTGAATGTAATGTTACTGAATAGTAATGCTTTATTACTGTTACAAACCGAAGGAAATCTGAAGGGAAAGGGCATCTGCGTAGTCCCTAGGTAGAATCCAGTACATACACATGTTCGGGTCATGTCTGACAGACGCAGACTGATTCCACTCTGGAGTTGTTATGAAACTAAATACTCCTCGCTCTGGAGTACCCTAGGTTAGAACTGGGTGAACTGGGTGAACTGTAGTGTTGTTTGTTTGTTATTGACATTCCGATCGAGTACACGTTTTCTCTCCTGTTTGTTTTTCATACCACAGGGATGACCTTTGGCTGCACACGTCAGCTTACCATGACCAGAACTAGTACCGTTGATATGTATTGAGATTACATTGGCTTCTTTAATAGACAAATCGTTGTATTAATTGATACAAACATCTTTAAGAATGTGCACAAGAGGACGTGCATGCACAAAAAGACACGCACATAGGCATATCAAGACGATTTCGCGAATTATTTATATATAGTTTATATACAGAAAGTAGTATAGAAGGGCTAAGTTATCGTGGGTACACTTTCTGTTGAGTTGTTTCTGACCGGGTTATTATTAAAAATAAAAAAGGTCGTTAACTATCCCTTGTTTTTTGAGTAACCTGGTTTTGTGTTGTCTTACCTTAGTCTAGTAAGTACTAGCGAGGTCTTTAGAGTAGGTCTGGCTCGCCTTGCAGGCTGTACATGCTGACATCATTTGTGGTCCTTCTGTTCTTGATGCTCGACGTTTAACTTATTCTCACACTGCGAGACACAAATCTCTGCCGCAAAGCTAACATCCTCTTTGTTTGTTTGTTTGTTTGTTGCGTTGAAAGGTCACCTTCGGGTAATGATGTAGCACATCTAAAGCCTCGGTCTATGTAGTAACACCCATCCACACACCCACCCACATAGACACACACAGAAGGAAGATTTTCTCTCTGTATGCTGTCCTTGACATATGAGACTATAAAAACTATCTATAGACTATAAAAATATTCACTACTAGTTTACTGAGGCTTTAATTGTGTGTTTTATTTCGGATTTTGTAAAAATTAAGTGTGGGTGGG
Organism: Pomacea canaliculata; assembly: GCF_003073045.1. Taxonomy (NCBI): domain Eukaryota; kingdom Metazoa; phylum Mollusca; class Gastropoda; order Architaenioglossa; family Ampullariidae; genus Pomacea; species Pomacea canaliculata. The sequence goes on from NC_037595.1 coordinate 11,852,282, forward strand.
GTTTCGTAAACAAAGACGCACAGCCTTCATTAATCATTAATTGCCACTGGATGGACAATGACTTTGGTTGTATTCTTTGCAAAAAAAGAAGATTATTAATTTTATTAATACAGCAACTATTTTTTCAGTCTATACCGCAGTGTGTTTCTATGCACAGACAGACGGTAGAGGCAGGGCAACCAGTGCTAGTAGAATTATTTGCAAACCGCATTTGTGATGGAAGCTTTAAGGACCTAGTCACAAAGTAATTCTTACTGATCGATGCTTCAGCTGGGATGCGAACACAATAAGCTTCTGATGCAGAAAACTCGGTATATGTCCTCGTTATTATCGTCCGGCGAGGATACTTCAGGCATGACCTATTGACTTATTGCATCTAAAGCCGCCGCACAGTTTGTGGAGAGTCAGGTCGATCAGAAAGGGTTTTCTCTCGAAGAACATGTCTGCTTTAAACCCATTCGAAGCACAGACATGGTAGCCATAGAAAAGACATACGTCTGCTTAGAACCTTCGGTCGATTTGCAGATTCACCACCGGTTGTGAGCTTAGTACAAGTAAACACAGATATAAATATATCTTATTCAACATATAGACGTGCTTTCGAGGATTATATGTGCATTTTGAGCATGCTCGTGTGATCAAAAGTGAATGCTTCTTGCCACTGGACAACAGAACATGAAAAATGTAAGAATTTATTTCAAAAAAATAAAAAGAAAAAAAGAAACCCGAGAAGGGGACATGCACTCAAGAATCATGCGGTACTGTAATGATCGACTATTTCGGTCTAACCACGAACTGGACTTCTGGCAGACGATTTTTCGAGGCAGGTGTGTACAAAGCTTCCGGTTTAGTCACATTCATTGTTTAGGCTCGCCGAGACTAACAGAGGAGAACTTCACAAGAGGCTAAGCGTTGGTCTCGGAAGAACGACAGCAGTCGACCTGTACACGTCCGTGGAGCTAACATAGTATGATCTGATATTGTAGGTTACAGGGTTAAAGCCTCATTACAACTTTTTCTGTGCAGCATGTTGATTCACAGTCTATATCAGATATGACCTCTTAGTCACAGTCGATGACTCACACAGAGCTGCTCACACATTCATTTCACGTGCACAACGCCACCTGTCGCACACACCTAAGTAGATAATGGTGGGGATATGTGGTAGCTATACACTGTCGGTGTAATGAACAGGTCCCAATCATGCCTCAGTAGGAATTCCTTCTCCTGTTGATATACAAACACAAACTCAATGTTTTAAACAAGGCCACGGACAGAGAGAACGGACATCTCACTCTCAGTAATAGTGACCAGTCAGGATTGTCAAAGGTTTCTTTTGCCGGACACCGAGCTCATTCTAAAGTTTTCAACATTCTACAATGCAGTATAAAAGCAAAACAAACGGTAATTATTATTAACCTCGCAGCAGTTTCGACTGGGGTCATCTCAAGGCTAGTGAAGATGGCAACTGAAATACAACTCGTTTTACATCAACCTCAGAAAATGGGATTTGAAATTTAAACCAAAAGTATTTCTGTACTTTGCCTGAATTTTCATAGAAACTACAGAAAGTTGTCCGGAATTGTAAGCTGTAAATATTGCATCAGCTTTGTTATGAGCCAACCTGGTTCAAGGCCAGAACAACAGGTCAACGGTCGCCCTGGGGCGAGACCACACTGTGATCGAGTTGGACAATAAGGATTAGAAGGATGTTTATCTCCCTAGCAATCAAGTGGGTGTAAGCCTGGGATTTGCTTCAGGGGTACGGCCGTTAATTGAAAGACCTGTATACTTAGCCCTGAGAGCAGGGTTTGTGGTCGTTGCCACCGACTGGACACCTGTGCTGATCAGTGGGGGAGCTCGACAGGTGTCGTGACAGTCGGAGGTTGACGCAGCCGACCGTGACAAAGAGGAATGGTAGATACGTCATAGGTACCCCGAGTATAGCGAAGGGGGGTGTAGTCAAAGGTCGAAAGTTCAGAGGGTCAGGTGGTCTAATAGTGCTAACAATGCCAGAGAAAGGAACAGTTCATGTCCCGGGGATTGAGGAGACTGAACTGTAGTGTGTCCGGATATATGTATAAACATTGACATAAGACCTTGTCATCTTCCAAGTTTACTCTTCTGTAACTCGATTTTCTGACCTGATGCTTATTCGATTTCATATCTGATTTAATATCAACCTAATTTTGCTTTTCTTGTTTTTATAATAACTTTATACGTTGTACAACTGTTTTGTCGGTTGTGTCTGCACACTTGAGTGAAAGTGGTTACCAGTGTCGAGGTATGAATAAGCGGGCGAGTGGGTGTGAGAGGGCGAAAGTCAGGTGAAGTGAGCTAGCAGAAGTATCCCCTTTCTCCTCGGACGAGTTAGGTAACCGCTCTCCCCGTCTCATTCGTCACAACGAATGTAGAGAGAAAGAGGAAGTCAGGAAGAACAAAGAAAGGCAGACACGCCCTACTTTGCTTTATGTTCCGGGACCTGGATGAGAGAGAGACAAGCAGTTAGCTGTCCTCACTAGAACGACGACACCCAGACGCTTGCTATGTGACGTCGAGTGACATTTACTTATGAACATAGACCGTTGACCTGGTAACTCCACCTGCCCCTCTCACCTGTATGCAAACGCCCCCTCTCTCCACCACCATTCGTGTCTGTGTGTATGACATAAAATGTTTCTGCGGTCGACTGGTCGTACACAGTCGTAAGCCCCTCGTGAGAGAGCTTATTACATACAGACGGTTGTGTTCGCGCAGACAGATGGCGCCTGCAAAACCCTAACTTTACCAACGGAACTCAGGCTTTTAAACCCAAGAACATGCAGTTCGGGTTACCAAATAGTTAATACCTTATTTAAAAAAAACAACAACAACACACACACAAACGAATGTTTTTGCTTTCACACTCGTGAACATATATCAGACAAAGAACACCTTGGCGGAGGGCCAGGTGCTCCGGGCAGGCGGCTCAAAACACAGCAGTGCGCAGGCGCGAACGCCTTCATTCCAGTGAAGACGAACTCGAAATGGAATTCTTGCCAGAAAGGGATTGCTTGCTGCTGGAATGCTTTTTTTTTTCACCACTCAGCTTAGAAATGTGTTAGCAGGAAGGAAGAGGGAAAGAGAAAACCAGGAAAAACATGTTTTCTGTCCCAAAACAAATCGCCCTTGTTGTCTGAAGATGTTAGAATTTGTGTGTGTGTGCAAGAGGAACTTGAAAGTCATAATGAATCATAAGTGAAACATTGTACCACCAGAAAAATTATTCATGCCAAAACCAACCAACCAACCAACCAACCAACCAACCAACCAACCAACCAACCTAAGCAACTTACTCTTCTCTCCCAGCGTTTAAATAACAACAGCAAGAACAACAATGTATGCGATGATTTTTTTTCATGACCGTTGCAATAAAAAATGTGCAAGCCTGGAGTTTTGACAAAGCAAGAGTAAGGATTTCACAATTTTGTGCCCATATAGATGTTGGCGGCAAGCCATTGGAAAAAACAAAAACAAAACCGGCAGTTCCCCCAAACAAGAGGAATCTTATGTGTTCAAGATGATCGTTTCATTTTTAATAGGCTCACCCGAGAGTTAGTAGAGGTGCCAAAGAAACTAACTCTGGGGTGTGCTTACAGTTCACAGTTATCAAGTTCAGTACATAGTTAGCGTTTAGCTCATGGAAACGATTAGAAATCAGTTACAATAGTTTATCAGTTTATTAGACATTCAGGTATCGCTCTCTCTCTCTCTATAGTACAGACATTCAACCCCAAATCCTTGCTTACAATTCCAAAATGTTGTTGGTATTAAAGTAAACACTGCCCACATCCACTGATCTCATGCAGAATAATGAAGGGGCTATTTTCTGACCATGATCTTTTCGGCGAGTGCTGGCATCAGTCCATTGTCATCTGCAAAATGTCAGTGACACCCACTGGGTCAGACCAGGCAGGAATGTCGCTCATCTCCTTTCTGACTTTTTTTCAGGACATGTTCCAGTTTTGAACTATTACATAAACAGTCGTGTCCGTTGTTAATATTGACATCAGACGCCCGCACTGACTAATACAGTTTAGATAATATGGAAGAGGTTATTTTGGTTTTATTTTAGTGGCTATTTTCCTAAATTCACAAGTGTCAACACCCACGGCATTCCTCAGTCTCCTCTCCATTTCGTGCTGATTTCTCGAAATCATACAGTGGGTCGACTACAACCGACAGTATGACCTGCCACCAGCTAGATGCCTGTCTGTCAACACATCAACGGGTTCGAAGGATATACAAACTCCACTCGTTAACCACTTAGGAGTGATGATAGATCATGAAACAGCGCTTAAATTTCCAATTCACTAACTTAAACTTCAATATGGCCTCATCTTTACCACATAAAAAGGATGGTTGCATTTGTTTTCGACCTATCAATGAAGTCACTTATCACCTCCCTCTAACCGCATCCCCCATTCCCTCTTGAATACATACACTGTAGACTGTAGAGTATAGACCATCTCGTGCTGTTCAGTACCGTTTGATAGCAAAATATTGAAATTGCACATTTGTTGGTGAGATGAATTTTACGGTAATGTGTAAGCCATGTACATATGCTAAGAGTTTGACTTGTTGCCATCAACCAGAACGAAACAAGACAGCAAGCACCCTGGCTTTGACCCCGGCGAAAATAACCTTTATGGTTCTCATCTATAGTTGACCCCGGCGAAAATAACCTTTATGGTTCTCATCTGTCGATTAAAAAAATCCTCTCTTTTGTGTGAGCTGACGGTTAGAGGATCATGTTGCTGAGTTTGAACTCTTCGGTTGGGAAGAATTGTTTACACCAAATTTTGAGAGAGATTGATGATAAATGTCAAGCAAGAGACAGACTGACTTCTCTTTCTGCACACCTGCGGGTTTGGGAAAAGGCTGGGTGCATGTCTGTGCGAGCGGATGTGTGAATCCCTATATTACCTGAGCCGACACTCTCGCAGGTAAATAAATTACGGCTGTGCCTTGTAGAGAGAAGTTGAGTGGGTGAGGGGAGAAAAACACTGATGACTGGGTCTCCATACTGGGTCTCCCTTTTGGTTTTCTCTCGGTGTGTGTGTATCTATGCGTTTGTCTATCTGCATTATGCAGTGCATAGGTGGCAGTGTGCTTGATAGTGTGCATGCGTGTATTTTTTGTGTTCGGAGACTGTAAGGAGACCTGCAATGTGGAGACAAGAATGATGTCTTAAGCACTGAAACTTCTTGGTTGTGAGAGACAGATGGAGCCAGTGTGATGATTACACGTAGTCACGGCGTGAAAGGTATCTACAAAGATCAATTCAGACTTTGAAAACATATCCTGAAGTGAAAGACTCCCCTCAGTTTGACAAACAAAAGGCTGATTGACTGGCCTGGACTCCTGCTGATGAAAATATCTTTTACTGCGTATAGACGAAGACACGACTTTGATGTTGCCAGACAACCATCGTGCATACTGCGAATACAAACTCACGTGTGTTCCACATTTTAAATGCGGTCTACATATGTCTGTGTTCTTTATGCCTGAAAACAAAAAGTACACGCAATCAACTACATGCTTTGTGAACACAAGACACCACTAGAAGAAATATTTTAATTAATTTTTCATGCAGAGGTGACGATCAAATGCCAGCTAAAGGGAAATGTCAAGATTGGTTTGACCATCTAATCCAACAAATCAAACACAAAGTGAAAACAATTCTTCGATTCGGCCAAAATAACAGTTGCGCCGTATTCGGAATAGGGAAATGAGGTAAAAAGCAGGAAACAGAAGTTATGAATAAAAAATGAAAGCGTCCAATCAGGATGAGTTTTATTTTCAGTTTTTGGTCGGGCTCGAGGATCGATCTCCTTTCCATCCAACGTCATCTTCCTCTTTACCTCCCGTCTCAATCCAACTGCTTCTCTTCGACATGGTTAGTGGCACTGTGATGAAACACCGGTCACGACGACAATGAAAATGGGGAGTTGAGGGTTCGATTCTCTGCTCCAATATATCTCTTTATAGATCTGATACTTGTTATAGGACTGATCATCGGGGGTTTTCTTCGGGTACTCCATTTTCTTAACCCCCAACCCACCCACACACCCGTCATACACACACACACACACACACACACACTTACTTTTTATATATATTGTGTCAGTGTTTGTGTATGAAGGTGCATTTTATGCATACCTTATGTGAGCTCGTGTGCTTGTATGCTGGTAAAGAACTCTGAACACAACTTTCTATTATTATCATTACTTCACCCTGTCTGACCGTCCTTCACGAATCAGTTTTGTGCTCGTATTACATTTTCTCATAATCTCGAGGTTATAAATAACCACATTTTAAAATTACACCTACTTTCACGCTAAGCCGGTTAGTGAGGTGACGAAATAACAGATGAACCTACTTTTTGCCGGTGGCAGGGAATCTGAGCTGTGCTCCAGGTATCAAAGCTGGATTGCTTTCATCCCTGCACGCTGTGAGCACGTGCCCTCCGAGCCATGAAAGTGGTGCATGGAATTGATTGACTTGGTAATGGCCTCACCCAGACACATTAAATAAAGCCAGAAGCAGAGAAGTGGTGAGGAGGGTGGGGGAGAGAGAGAGTACAGCAGGCTGGTTCATTGAGTAGGTGTGAGGATCGAAACCGAGGACTGTCAGCAGGACTGTTAACGCTGCAGCGAAAGTTCCAACTGCTCTCCGACAATATGGCAGCCTTGCGATCAGGGATGTTGGTCCGAAAAATGATGGCGCAGATTTGAGAGCAAATAAATAAATAAAAATAATAATATAATATAAATTGCGATGCGTGGGTCTGCGTCGATCGTCTACGCTGAAAGGCAGAACAATCACTGCGGAAATGAATGTCAGGATCTGTTGTTGTTGTTGTTGTTGTTGTTGTTGTTGTTGTTGTTGTTGTTGTTGTTGTTAAATAAAAGCAATATTCACATTCTTAGTGCTTAGTGTTGGCAGGGCAGGAGACTTACACCAAAAACAATAATACATTATATAAAGTCTATGCTTACACTGGACAGTTTCAGTGCAAACAACATCGCTGGCGGGAAAAAAAAAAAGCTTTTCCACTGGAAGACAAGTGTCGATAAAATAAATAAGCTACAGTGACCTGAGTTCAGCTTAAATAGATTTTACCAAACGATCGAAAACTAGAGAGGCAAGGGTACACGTTGTGATCGCTCCGTTTCTACCTGTACACCTGTCCATCTACACATTCCTTTCTCAGTCAACTCTCCGACATTTTAAAGACCAACCTTAACGGTTTGCGTGTTTTTTTGTTTTTTTTGTTGTTGTTGTTTTTTTCAGATTCGCTAGCAAAGTTCACGATTCGCACCTAATTAATGAACGGATGGGTTTTGGAGGCTGAAATTTACAGGTTAAGTCTATATCGCCTTTATCTACTGATAACTGAAGACAATTAACGCAAACAGTTCAGGTTGTTCTTTAAGTCTGGTGTGGACAGCTTCAGACAATCTGCATAAAGAAAATTCATGTTTTGAATAGCATCGTCTGTTTCTAGATTTCTATTTTGTGCACGCACGAATGCACACACACAACATATACATTCACACTTCATTACCCGCTCACCGACCCCGGGGTTTAAAGGTACCAGACGTGAGGATCGCACGTGAAGCTCGACTGTAAGGACGTCAGAAACCTTTGACCTCTGCGGCAGAAGCTCTGACGTCAAACGTCTGATCCGCACACCACGTGTCTCGTGCTTATCGCATCGGCAACCAATGGACGAACTCTTTTCTCCCCAACGGGGATTCATGCTCACTGCACACGCACACAGGCTGCACGTGATTTTCTTTTTTAACCCCGGCATTGAACTCGAGAGGTCAAAGTTCCTTGGGCGGATCAAGTGCACACCACCTCCTGAGATCAGTTCATTGCCGTGAGTGTTGTTGCTGTCAAAAAAAACATTGTCAGCACCTTGCACGCGTTGTTTTTAAATTCCTTACCTGCGTGGACTAGGTCAAGGTAAGGTTTAACGACAGGTAACGAAAAGAATAAAAAAAGTAACGAAGAAAAATGTGTGTGTGTGTGTGTGACAGCTTGACGGGGAAGAAGCGCGAAACACTTACCTTGTGAATACAGGTGATAGTGTGTCTCAATGGCTCTTTCATGGCGCAATGGTTAACTCTTACATCATCGCTAGGTGACAGCAGTGAACCTTTGACAGGTTGGCGAGGTCAGGATGCATTGGGAACGTATGCTACTCGTGATTAGATGAAGCACTGGACCGCTGGAAGGTTCGAAGGGGTCATAGTATCCTAGCCTCTCACTGACTTCATGATGTGCATCCAAACTAATGTAGTTAATCAGCAAATGTGATGTTCAAAATTTCTTAAAATTTACTGTCCAGAAGATCGCTCGATGTTCAAAATATATAATAATAACATTTATATATCGCTTTCTCCGGCACCACCTGGACTCAAAGCGCTTTACATACAGGCGCGTGAGTACAACTTTTAGAGCAGGTCTCAATGGCACGTACAGGAACAACCATGTACAGCAAAATATAAATAAAGTTGATTTAGGTTGATGAGTTCTATTAGCTTTAATTTATTTATTGTTGTGGTGTTAACGATAGAAGGCTTTAACCCGCTGCTCTTACAAACTGTTGGTGCCAGACCGTGTACAGTTTTTAACATTTATTCATTATTTTGATTTTTGGGACAATCACTTAAAGCTTCTTTATTGAAATAATAGAAGCTTTGAAACTTAAAGATTATTAAGTGGTTTTTTTAAAAAAATAATTTCATGAAATTAATTACTGAATGTATGCATTAGCCTTAAAAACTTGTCTTCTGCTTTTTTTCATGCTGGTCAGATCTCTGTTGTCGACTTTCTCTGTTTCTACTTTATGTACTTCACGTTTTATTAGTCGGAGTTACTCTTTATGCTAACCCACTTAAACAGATTCAGCTAAGTAATGATGAGGGTTCTTTCTGAGCGAATCCATGCCACTTCAAAAAGGAAAACATGTTTTTCACAGAAAACGGTTTTACTGTTGCCGAAGTACATTCTGATAGCAATTACTACTGTGACCCCATCAACGTCTGACGCAACTCGACCTTCGTATCGGCTGTCAACAGTTATTGTACACAAAAGTTCAGGTGAAACACGAAGCAAAACAGGTTCAACGAAAATAGACTAGACATTTCTTTTGTCATGTGAGGTTTATTGCTTGTTTGTGTAGATACATTATCATGCTGGTCATTGCCTCCGAGGGATTTGTGGGTTAGGGTTAGGGGCGCGTGCGTGTGTATCCGCTCTCACGTGTGAATAGTCAGCAAATGAGTTGTTATGAAGCATTTGCGTACCTGGAGAATTTTTTTTTTCTCACACCCGCGCATTCTTTTGAGATTATTTAGATTTTTTAATGATAGTATCAGCCCACGCGACTAATTAAAACTACTCGAAAGTATCACGTGCTGCGGAGATAGAACGTCTCTGGAAATACTTTCTCTAATATTATCAATATAATCTAATCTGGTTGAACAGGTGGAAGCTTCAATGATCAATCTGTCATCAGACCATCATGACACTGGCGATGTTAAGTGATGAGTCATTGACCATGTGTCCGCGGTACAGAAAGGTAGACTGCGGTCAGTAGAAGAGATAACACGATGACTTATGACGATGATGTAAGTAGCTGTTTATCGACCTCGCCACCGAGATCGGGAAAGACCCAGGCTTCTTGACTGTAGTGACCTTGCGTATTTGTCTAGGGACAAGTTGGTTATCAGCATCATCGCTCTTGTCCTCGGGATGAGCGCGCCTCCCCCTCAGGTGCTGCGCAGACGTCGACTGTGACTCACGAAAAAGGGTTTCGCCAGATGATGGCCACAGCACAAGAGTATTATAAGACTCCTGCTGTTGTTTTCATCTGCTAATCTCTCACATCACAAGAATTAACCGTGTTAATCGAAATACTGTACATAACGGCAACATCGTTACGAATCGTCATGCGCATGTTTAGCGTAAGACTCGTTGACTCGATCTGTTTTGCTAACCTTTGGTCTGAGACACATTTTCGTCCATTCGCAGCTGTAATAACTGTCATAATAACACTTGTACCAAAACAAGGGAGTCTGAGGTCGGCATACGGAATCGAAAGTAGGTTTAATGAAGCCAAGGACGATAGCAAAAAGCAAGCCACTCCAGCTGTATATTTGAATAGGATAATCGGATTTGCAACATTTTCATTAGCACTTTCCGAAAAACAAACAACATCAATTAAAATAAAGATTGGAAAGATATTCGTAGCATGTAGCTGTCGGTGCTACCACTTAATTATAATAATTATTTTTTAAATTATGCTAAGCGGTGACAGTTCTGTTCACCGACACAGACACATACATAACGCTATGTCCCTTTGAATACATGCACACCCACAATTAAGTACCAACACAGATGTACTGACTAACCGTCACTCATTAAGACAAACCCTGCTTATTACAATATCGTGATAATGCATCGCACCCCGCGTCTCCAAAAAAATTCTTTAAGAAACGCAAACCTAGAGTGAATGACTTTCTGGTACTTGCAAACAACAAAATTCACAAATCTCAAAAGATCTACTGAAAAATAACTATGAGAAACGTTACAGCAGCCAGAGGCAGAGCCTGTGCATTAATTCTAAGGGTGTCCAAACAGACGAACAGACTCGAGTACCACTGAAGTACATTCAACAAATGTGCGTCGACAAGAACTAGGACTGAGTAAGTATGGTCTGCATTATCTGAATTACTCTTCTTACATAAAATAATAATGCAGATCTTTAAAATAAATAATGACATGTGGGTATTTCCGAATTTAAAAAAAATTTCCATAGTTAAATATACAATAAACGGGAGACTACTCAGTTAATATGAAACGCTTTAAGTCGTACTGAAGTGTTCTCCCCTTTTTCTTAGCTTCAGGGTCTTCAGTTCCCTTGTTAAAATACATTTTTCGGAAAAATAACAATCAAATTTTTGCAACATAATAGTGTAATATTTGTGAGAACGTATTTGGAATTAAAGTACGAGAAACTATCGTCTATTATCTTTATTCTCCCATAGAGTGGACTCTCCGATTACTGTTTTCTTTTCGTTATCTTTATGCCTATACTTTTTAATCTAGGAATGGCATAACAGTACTTTCATTAGGAATTTTGACCAACAACAAAGTATTATGTGTTTATGTTTTTCGTGTGTTTTGACGATCACAAAAAAGCCCTTTTTTTAGGGTTTAGGGAGCCTGCCAACAGGAAAAAAACACAACTCTCAGCTCTGACTGGCCTTTTGAAAGTGAGCAAGGATTTCATGTGAGGCAGTCATTTGAGCATTTAAGCCAGGAGTATTCAGTTCACATTCATGTCCATCTAACATACTCATTTTCACAATATCATATCCATGTTGTTTGCTCTTCCTTCTGTTTTTTTTTTAATTAGCATGCAACTGGTACAATTGTCAGAACTGTTTTGTCTTGTTAGCATATTTAGCAGGACTTACTCCCTTTATACATTCGATCGTGCATTTTCAAGAAATTGTTCATAGGTTCTGCATAGAAATCACTGTCCAAAATGTGTATCATACATGGAAGAATACAATGAATACAAAGTGGTTTTATAACTCAACTTACATAACTTTAGCATAAAAAGCCTTTTTAAATAATATTACATCACCCATGTAACAACAGAAATTGTGTCATCATTATTCTAAATTTTTCATATTTTAAATAAATATATTTTATTCATATGGTGTAGGTCATTGTCATTATTATTCAGATATTTTGACAATTGGAAAGTCTCAAAGCTAACATTTTCAGTTAAACTTTTCTTGGAAACTCAAAAGTCACAAGGCAACACCACACTTTCATTTCCCTTCTAGCCATGAGATAAGCAAAACATCAGCATATCCATTTTGTTAGTGACCAATTCTTTGAGCTTAAACGTATTGCACATGATGATGCAAAAATAGAGTTTTACACTGGATTTCCTACACTAAAATTCATAGAACCACATGCTCTGGTAATGTATCAAACATGTGGAAAATCATTTGAGAAACTTCACATGAAGCACACAAATGGAAGTATTCAGCTTATTGACAAACTACTGTTTCCTGTACAACTAAGACAGGTTCCACTGCTAGCAGATTTCTTTGCCATTATTCCGTCAAGCTCTTGATATATCTTAATAAACCATAATTAAGACTGCAAGTGCTCCTAGTTACACCACTGTTTCAGTCATAGAATGGATCACATACCGGAAAACATTCCACTTTATACTTATTGTCAAAGTAGTGTGTGACACCGCACGTCAGTCACCCTCCGACTGGTCTCCTAAGCGGAGTAAAGGCTGGACCCATTACCAGAAATCCTGCAAGTCCACTCTTGCCACACACGATACCTGGAACAACTTATTGTGTGAAAGCAGGATTGATTGTCCTGACACAAACAGCGATTGTTTGTCAGGACGATGCTTGTGCAAGTTGTGCAAGTGTGACTGTCTTTTAGGCGAGCTGAAGAAGTGGCACAATGGAAGATGCTCGACAGACGGCGACTGCAATAGGCACCACGCCACGTGCTACAAACGTGTGTGTAGGTGTGTCCCCGGGTACTTCTACACCACACATGACACGTGTACTGGCAGTGAGTAGACAATGGTTCTGTGTGGTGTGATTGACAGCAACAAACTTTGTTGTCGGCTTGTTACAGTCAGGGACGGAAGAGCTTTTCTATGATTTTCGCCTTCTTAAAGGAATAAATTGTAAAACAACATAGCCGCATGTAGATAGACTGAATAAAAGGAAGAAATGATGAAAGACAACACGTGGGCCGAAAACAAATTAGAAATGTGTTCACTTGATTATGGATGTTGTTGGAAATGAGTCAAAATGTAGAACAATTAAGTTCAACTTTAACATGTAAATAGTTGCTTACCACAGTTGTTTACATTAGCTTGCATCACAGGCGAGTTGTAGGACACCTTTACAGACTATCCTGACAGCGCTCTGCGCGCAAACAACTTTACTAGCTGGGATGGACTCACTGTGGAAGTCTGCAAGGGCAGGTGCCAGACTAACAAGACTTGCCTCACCTTTGATTTCAAAGGTCTGTATGGGAAAAGCTTGAAACATTGGTATACTAACATGATGGTAGAGATGGCAGGTGACTGTGTCCTCTACAACTGCTAAAGTCTGCTTCACGTGTCCTGCCCTGTGTTCTATTAATAGCACGCTTTGTCCAGAAAACAACGGACACCCCTAAACAATGGCAACACTGTTGAAATATGTTGTCTCTGTATATTTCTACCATCTGTAGACGCCTACATAAAGACTACGAAACACATTTTGACAGCAAACTTCAAGCGCCATAATCTACAAACATGTTTGAATGCAAAAGGTACTGAATACATTTAGGATACAACAAAGTGTGTGAAATTACATGAAGTATACAATTGCTAATGTGCGAATTAACTTTTGATAGTTGCTTGCTTTCTGTAGGAAGAAAGTGTAAAGGTAAAATCACACCGAACCCACGACTATCTAGTTACTACTGCAGTGCAGTGTGAATGTACTACACCACATATACAGAGATAAACTCCTGTGTTTACTACAGACTTCCACTTTCATTACGACTGAATATAAGTCACAAATGGAAGAATAGCTCAATCGTCCACCAATGATCTTATTTACTTCGTGTGCAGCTAGACAATACAACTCTTCTATTCTACTTCCGCACCTGTCCATCATGGAATCTGTTCACCTGGCACTGAAGACACACCTCATCCTTGAGCAATACTCGCACAGTCCACATCATGCTTGTCCTTTTGTCAACCGCTCCTTTCTCCACTTTTTTCCGTTTATTGCTTCTTCCCTCGTCGTCAGCTCGCCCTGCAGCTCTAACACTGACAACAAGACATCCAGGACTCTAGCATCAGGACCATGGACTGACAACACTGGGGGAGCACAGCAGAAATGGGGAAATCAGGGCTTCTGCTAAGGCTAAATTCTTTGGGATTCTAGGGACCCCTTCTTCAGATTTTTAAGGGGTCCCTGTTCTTTGCCCAAATTTGAAGGGGACCCCATCGACGAAAACTGAAGGGGTCCTCCGAACTTTTAATGCGTACTGTACGCAATTTTTTGCGTAAGCAGAAGACCTGACATAGGTGTGAATCATTCAACACATGAGAAACCAAAAACATGAAACTTTTCTGAAACAGCCCTGTTTTTCCTGTTTGCCTTGTGACCTACACGGCGAACTCTCCCAAGCAGTTCAGCGAACCTGTTTGGCTCTTGTTTACCATTTTAGAACCAGTTTTAAAAATTCGTGTGATTTTTTGTTTTACATCATGGCTGTGAAATTTACAGAGGCTCTTTCAAATCTGAGCGAGGTGCATGCAGTTCATTTGAGTTGCTGAACTTTGGAATTTATACAAAGGACAAGCAAGTAAATTGGGGAGTGAAGCTGTATTAGCTGTGTTAAAGACGGTCTGACTGCCTGAGCCAATCAGAGGTTATGTGCTATCAACCTGGGCTCAATAACAAGGCTTATGATACTGCACACAGACTCATGCAACTATACATGTCTGTGAGCAATTGCCTCTATACAAACAATTATTATTGTTGTCCAGCACTGGCTCACTGTCATTCAACAGCAGGACTTTTAGGACTGTGAGACCAAACAGAGTTGGCCTACAAAATACCTGATAGCCAGGAGACCAAACAGTGGTAACGCTGCCTACACAAGAGAAAGAACAAAGTGATAGCTGTAAAATGGTTAGACAAGAAAGAAGTGGTGGCACTGACAATACACAAGCCCTAGATGTTGAAGACTAGGTCCACACAGAAAGCAAGAAAACGACCGTGGGTATTGCAGATTACAACACACACAATGGGGTGTGTGGACCACAGTGACCAAATGATGGCATGCATGTCACCGCACAAACACCCTCAGATGGTGGAAGCACTGCTAGTGACTTTCATCTGACACTTTTTGGAGCCAATCAAAGCCATGCAGTGTCATGTTTGCTATGCAAGGAGGAAAGCTACAGGCGCAGACATAAATCTCCAAGCTCTCCTTGAGTTTGTCATTGTGTTTTTTATAACTGGGATGTCATGGCTAAAAATGCCCTCAGGCTTATAGCCATTAAATAAAATGTTCAAGTGTTATGTTTTGTGGTCTTGCGTCAATTTGGATAAAAGTGTTGGAACTGCATTTTCTTCCTTTTCTGGTTTGCAACAGGACTGTATATAGCATTATAACTGCTTGGATCTATTTGCTGGATTCCACTCCACTGTGCTTCATTCACTTCAGCAGCTACCTTGAGCTACAGTGAATAAACTGAGCGATCACCTTTAGCAGTTTCATGATAAAATTTCTTCATATTCTCAAGATTACTAAATATCTTGCCAGTATTCTCCTGATGTCACTAACCTTATTCTCTGGAGTCGTTACAGTTAAATCTACAGTTATCGCCCTTTACTGCCAACACAGAGAGTCCTTGGATTGTTCTTCGTTCTACATCTTTGTTACTATATTGAGATTTTATCCAGTCCCCTTTGGGTGAGAAAATGCTCTTTATGAATTCCCGCTTATTATTACAGTCGGACCTCGATAAGTCGAACTCAAAGGGACCCGAAAAAAATTTGACTTACGGAGTTTTCGAGTTAGGGAAAATGGCATAATAGGCGCAGGTATTTGGCCAGGAACTAACAATTAATTCGATATAGGGAGGTTTTCGACTTAGGGAAGGTCGACTTACCGAGGTCCGACTGTATAAGCAAAGCTGTACCATACCAAAAATACTATGTACATGACAATGGGAGCTTTATAGAGGAAACCTAACCATGTATTGTTAGTATCTTTCTGTATATATTTCAGACATTCTACATTATGTTTTGTGACATCTTAAGTGCATTTATTTCCTTGTGAACTATAACTGCGAACCAAGCAGTGTTTACAGCCTTGATTTCTATTGATAATACAACATTCAGAATTTTTCCAAACTCACTTTATCTTTTTGAGCATATGCAACATTAATCTGTGTGTGCTTAGATTCTTCATGGATCAGTCCACATGTATTTCTGACAAATAAACTAGGTTTTTGTGGTGATAGGACCCAATTTGGTATGGTAGCCTACTCCAAAACACACCCACATCTTGACCACACTAGTTCTTGTCACTTGATACCCAGAAGCGTTATTAAAACCCATGATAAAGAAGGTAATGTCTAGGCATCCACAAGAATGACATAAATATCTCTCACTAATCCTGTCTGCCTGCCGAGAGACAGTGAATGAAAGCAATGGTTTCTTGCCATTTAAATTCCTCTATGGAAGATGCAATGAGGCTGCCTCAGTCTCTTAGTATCAATGTGGACCTACCAGAAATAGAAGAAAGTAAAACTGAAAAGCCACAAAATTGCATTTCCAATGCCAATGGGATTATTCTAGTGGATGTGCATGCCAACCTGGTCACAGAACAAGCCACCTCAAAGAATGCAGCATCAATTTTCTGTGAAACACATGCGTTAGAATGAAAGAAAATATTGAAACTTTTCTGTTAGCCAGAGTCAAGTAGATACACCTTTTAACCCTAAAGGAATCCTTTGGTATTATCGACTACACTCCAGAAGACATCAGCCTATGATTATAAGACACCAAAAAACCCTTGATTTAGCATTTCCAAGTGACACAACACCTGCAGTTACACTTGCATAAAAAACCAAATGTTCAGTCCATATAGCATTGCCATAACCACGATATCATAATTGTGGAAGCAACTTTAAGTCCATGAATATCTGGTAAAGAATGTAATTAACCATCTGATCTGTGACAAATGGTGCAAGACAAAAGGATAATCTAAATGGTGGAAACTTTGTGTGAACACCGAATCCATTTGGTGCCACTTTTCATTATTTTTCTTATTTTTTGGAATATCGACACTAGCTTTGATGGAACTATCATATAAATTGCATGCTTCTTCTATAAAGCATTTCATTGTGTAATACATATATAAAACAGGCTTTCAATATGTACATTAGTACATATTTACTAATTAATGTAGAACAATTGCATTCAGTGTGCTTGAAAGTTTAAGTGTTTCTGATCAAGTCTACTGTGTAATGCTATATTTGACCATAAAATATGCTCATAATGTCATAATATGATTTTAATTACAGTCAAATCTTGCTACTATGCCACCTCGCTACTATGCCACTCTCGGTATTATACCACTTTTGCTCGGTCCGGACTATAAATTCAATGCAAAATAAATTTACTATGCCACCACCTACTCTCGCTACTATGCCACCTGCAGAGGAAAAGGTGCACGAGAACGAGGAGATCAAGCTGTCTGACTTTCTCAAAGCAGACGAGTGCCTCACAACTGGCGGGTCTTTCACGATGGAGGAGATTGCGGAGGAGATACTGTGCAGTGAGGAGCCGATGGAAAGCGAAGAGGACGAGATCGAGGAGGAAATTGTTCCGATCGAGGAAGCCCAGCGCACTTGGAGCACCATCCGGAAGTTCTTACAACAGAGAAGTGGGAAGCACGGTGTGATGCAAGCGTGCGATTTACTAGACAACGAGATGTACAAGATCCACCGAAAGAACATGCGCCAGCCGACGATTCTTGTGAGCTTTGGACTGACGGGTAACTTCAGCAAATAAAGCCGTTTTTACGAACCCTCACTACTATGCCACTTTTGCTCGGTCCCGGCGGGTGGCATAGTAGCGAGATTTGACTGTATTAACAGTAATAGTAATTCGTTTTTTTAATTACTAGTTAACTAAGTTTCTTAGAGACCAATATGATTTACCTTACCTTTATCTTCTATTGCAATGAACCAGACACCTGAATCAATATAGACTGAATATAAACCTTTCAAGAACATCTATTGAATAATTTAAAACTGTGAGTTGCAGTTTGAGGCTATGGAGAAAACAGAACAGATTTTGCAGTTGTAATACTGGTTTTTAGCATTTGATAGAGAAATACTGCACGATACTGCACCTCTCTATCCTTGTCAATGGTGGCTCTCTCAAAAAGCTGTCCAAGAAAACTTTGACACTCAGCAGGATGGTTCAGAAACATTTTCACAGTTGCAGACAATAGTTCAATCTTCACATCTCTGTCTTTAATTTCATCAAAATTCTCCACATGATCACGAAGCAGCAGGACAGCCTCTGACAAGTTCTTACCATGCTCTCCAACTAAAAACAACAGAGCTGCTTTGCTGGCATCACTGGATATAAGGTGACTGTGTTGGCAGATGTTTAGGATTAATGACTCCCAAAATGATTTGTCTTTGATATCCAGATCCTGTAGCACCTTGACAGAATTAGAAAAGACATGAGGGGTGGAACTCTGTACTAGACTAATGAATTTAGTTTGACAGTCTTGTGAAAAAACATTTTTTGTGTGAAGTATTCTTCCAAGGGCAAGCATGGCTTCTAATGAGACATCTGATGATGCATCAACACAATAGAGTGCTAACTCATCCATGATGGCATGGCCATTGTCTTCAGTTACTAGTTGTGGCAAAAGACGGATTTTTGCGGTTTTAAGGTAGACGGGCTCTTTGTTACGACAAAAAAATGACTGAAAGCTATCACAGAAATGGTGGACAGAATCTGGAGCTGCAGATACCAGTTCAACAAGAGTGTACATTAACTCTGTGTTACCAGAGCCCAGATGACCAACGATGGAGGAACAAGCACGCTTGAAGACCTCAGACTGAAGATGAGGCATATCTTCAAGGAAATGAAGGAAAAGCTGGAGACACACTACCATCACAGTAGGGCTATTGTGTTCAAGGCAAAAGTCCATGACATTCATCATATCAAACAGCTCATCTTCTGACTCTGGCTTGTACTTTTTCAATATCTCCAGAATCTTGATCTGCATCCATGTTGGAAACATCTGCAATTTGCTAAGTATGTAGTGGGTAATCTTCTGGTTAATGACCACCCCACCTTCATCCATCAGAATTTCATCCAGTGCACAAATGCAGTTGACAACCACAATAGGATCTGAGTCTCGAATCATATCATATAAAGTATGGACAAAACCTCCATCTTGCACAGCAGAGGCAGACAGCTGATGAAGTTTTATGCATGCCAGGACAGCTGCTCGGCGGACATAAGCACTTTTGTCCAACAGGCCTGCCTTAACTGCAGGTTCCAGGTGCTCGATGACCGAATCTTGCTGAAGGGATGACAGTGTCTTCAAGGCCAGGCCTCGCACCATAGGGTTGCCATCTGCACAGTCCTGCACCAGTGTGTTGATGGCCAAAAGCACCATTTCACTGTTTTTTGAGCTGTGCTGCGCCAAAATTTCTCCACATGCCTTCTTCACACACAGATCTGGGTGTGCTGTCAGTTTTACCATGCTAGGAAGCAAATCAGTCAAATCTTCACTTTGGCTCGATAAGTTGAAAACCTGCATCATGAAAGATAAGACAAGACATTCAAACGTGGAAAAGAACAAGGGGGAAAAAAAGATCAAAACAGTTACTCAAATATAATTGAGCCTTATGATGATTTTACTGGTTGTTAAAACCGGTTATCTAGCATGGCATGTTATATATATATAAAACCATAACATGATATTTACGTCAGGAAAAGACATTTTAAAAAACAGATATACTAAATCGCTAGAGAAAACACTTTTAAGCACAGTCATGAGTATACAGACAATTTTCTTTTCAAAATCTGAAAGACCTTATAAGACTACTTCTAATTTAGAAAGCGCTGCTACGCGCATTTAAAAAAGCAACCAGTCGACAATAAAAACTTGAAAAAAAATAAAATATTGAACAAATATTCTTTAACCTTTGTAAGGACTGCACGATGCTGATAATAATCTCCTAATATTTGCGGATCCTCTAACTGTCTACCTAAAAATGTTATTTCCCTGCTCAACATTCTCGCCATTTTGAACAGGTTGATGACGCCACGTAACTTAGAAGGGCAAACTACTCCTTTTAAATCCACAAAAGAATGCTATGCAGAGTAGTCTCCTTTACTCTGATTTCTCCCTTTTACGAGACTGCATCCAAACGTGCAGGCATCCGCGACAAAAGAAAGGATGTCTAATCATCATGATTTAAATGCAAAGAATCAAACAAGATATTCCTTGTATCAGCGTATATTCATATCCATGGTATATTCAGTGTATGCCTTTAGAAGAAATGTTTTCTTTGTAGAAAAGATAGGGACTCATTTTGGTACTCAAATCTGCACAAACTAGATAAATAATAATAAAGACTGAAGCCATACAAGCGATCGATACACAATCGCTAATAATACTCTTCTCGTATTCAATCAGACGTGCTAAACTTAAAGAAAAATTGTTTTTACAATCAATAGTAGTAGTTTAGGGACCGGGGCTCTTCGATATCGTAGCCCATATATAAGCTTTCCATCCAATCTTTATCTTTTTATTGTAATGCGTATGCCAGAAGACTTTCATGCATAATCATATAATGGAAACCTATTCAGGATATTCTCAGAGCTGTGAGTTTTATGTGGAAATTTAATGTCAGTTGGGACCAATAAGTGCGTTTCATAATGGAACAACTCGATCTTTGAAAATTTTTCACATCCTGATCTATTGAAGAACCGTTTTCTTTCTTTCGAACACGCATCCCTGTATTTATTTTTATTCCATTTAAAAATAGTTCCGAAATACCTTAGGATTTCTTTAACATACATTAGCAATTGTTTTTCATAATTTTAATATCGTGTACTGTGATTTAGTAACTTAAGGACATTATATATTTTAATATTTATATTTACCTGCCTTATATAATCCTGTCTAGATGTAGTAAAATCAGTCATGTCATAGAATATTCTATTCTATCTTTTGTTTATTTATTCCACGTAGTACTGTCAAGTCAAAACATTCATTATACTTCTTCTAACCCTAACCCTGGCGTTCCTAGTTTTGACGACTAGTGTTAAAGGGAAACAATAAAATAACCACTTTCAGTAAGTAGTCAGTAGTTATCTCTCTTATTCTTTTGCCGAATTTCGCGTTGATTTCTGCGATGCTCAGGCTATTTTTTTTTATTTTTTTTTAATTTGTTGGCTTTGTCGTCAAAATTGATAACTTAGCATGCCAGCTTGTTAGCAACAAAGAAGTGCCTCTAGAATTTTTTTTAAAGTGAACGTAGAAAAACTAAGGAGGTAAATACGGATTTGTAGACATGAATACCAGACCGCCACAAGCAACACCTACATTGTTTTCGTGATGAAAAATAAAAGTTTAAAAAAAAATGCCACTGTGACTTGAAAACGATCCTCAAATTCAACAGGAATAGGCCTTGAAGTTCGTGGAGCGTTATAGGACTGCTGCGCACAAGAAAGGTGAACTTGTCATAAGCAGGTTGGCCCCCCTTAACTGAATAAATTATTTATATTTTTTAAAACCCGGTTTGTTAGCAGATAATATAAAATTTATATTTTTTTAGTCTGCTTATAAAAGATTATGTGAGGAATCAGAAGAATAATTGCCGAGTCCTTACTTGACAATGGTTCACGAAAGCTCTTTGTGTGAGTGCAGTGGACCATCCATTTACAAATTAAATTCTACAAATATTATAGTTCGTTGGGCCAATATTTCTTCACAATAAATTTAGTAGTAGCAGCAGTTATAATACTTACTGTGTTAATTTCTGTAGCAAAAATATCTATTATGAAAATTGTTTTGAATTTGCTAAATGATCGATAGTGTGACTTTTAGGCCATCAGGTAGATACTAATTTTACTGACGCCATTCGCACCTCGAACATACTACACGCATGACTCTCCTTGTAACAAGTCCACGCAAGCTTACCCCAGGATACGTAGGACGAATTACAGACACATAACACTCTAACGAGCCCCCATAAATGAAGGTGAAGAAAAGTGGAGACTGTTGATCTTTAGTTGTATTGAAGGTAAGCAATGGAGACAGTTGACCTTCAGCTGAAGTCGCAGAGAAATGGAGCGAAGACAGTTGATGTTAGACAGCGGTCAGAATGGAGGAAGTCAAACTGATCCGAGTTTTGGGAATGTCACGGAGATTCCTAGAAATACTTGTATAAACTTTGAAAAGTAGGTAGATTGTCAGCTTAAATAAATTTCTGGCCTGCCAGGTGAGTAAGGACGTCAAGGACGATAACTACTTTCGCCCAGGAGATGAGTAAAGTTCAGTAAACTAAAAAGAAAGAAAAAAAAATGATTTGAGGTGAGGGGAGGTATTCTACTAAACTTTCAGTGAAGGAGTGAGGTGTTAGACTGCACTAACATGACGATAACTACTTTCGCCCAGGAGATGAGTAAAGTTCAGTAAACTAAAAAGAAAGAAAAAAAAAATGATTTGAGGTGAGGGGAGGTATTCTACTAACCTTTCAGTGAAGGAGTGGGGTGTTAGACTGCAATAACATTTTTTCTTTGTGAGGGCAGTCAGTACCCATCTCATCCCTCTCTCTGCTTCCCACCACCCCTAAGCCCTCTAAGGGGTCGGGTGTCAATATAACAGGTGGAGGAAGTACTGCTGCGCCACGCAGGTATCGAACAGGATGCTTCTGACTTTGGTCTTACTCTCCGACCATCTGGTTCCCCGTGATTACACAGATTTTGAGCTACGCAAGATACTCATTTTTCTAGAATTGAAGACAAAATAAAGAGAAAGAGATGGAACTGATTGATCACCTGGAGAAAGAAGATATGACAACAGACAAGTACATTAAAATAATACTAGCCACCTACACATGGTGGAGAGGGAGAGAGAAGTGGGGACGGAGTGAAAGAAGTCGAGAACGACGAGAATGATGTTATGATCTACAATGACACCGGCTGACAGCGGCATACGGCGGTTATCATTACCTTATTGTGAGAGCAGATGTTCATTTGAGACCAAGATAATCATTATCCACCCTAGAGAAGAACGAGTTCCACTCCTGCTGATGCTGTCCTCCGCGCTATTCTCAAATGGTTCTTTATGTTCCTCCCCTTTCCCTCCCTCTTTTTTTTTTTTTTGTTTGTTTGGCTGACGCAAAACATGGCCTTGCCTCAAAGGAGTTCGGGTGGGCCTTGATAGTATCGGATGCAAAGGGTAGTTCATACAAGGGCGGAAAAAAAGAGGTGATTTCGTTTCCCAAATACCGCATCGCCGTGTTTTTACGTCGATCTAACAGTCACTTTATGACCCAACGCTCACTTTCTTTCGCATCGCAAGCATGAGGTTGGATGTGAGTGCAAGCGCAGATCGCACGAGAACACAAATTGGGTTCAGTCACCCGTGTCGAATACTGATTTGCTGCTTTCATTCATTGCTGCTGAAACCGGTGTTAGGCAGGCGCTAGCCCTACCCCGGTTATGACGAGACGAGAATAGCTTTATCGTAATTCTACCGCCAGTAATCACGTGTCATTTCATGGCTTTGTCGAGTGCGTTGTTCGGTGTCATCTGCAACGGCAATTAAAGTGCCATTTTCAGTCTTAAAGTTTGTTCAGTTCTCCCTTTCCCCCCTACACACCTCCTTGCCACCATTTGAGAAGGTGGGGTCCACATACGGACGCCATTTGAGCCACCCTCGCCCTGCGCAAAATGCAGCGAAATAAATCTCGACTCCTCGCCACCTTTTCTTAGCTCACTGATGAGTGTTGATGTTTATTCTATGCACAGTTACTCAAGCTTTACATGAGGAAACTGTATGGGTCACCTGCTATTTGTGAATAATGCCATTTTTTTTCTATAACCCTGAAGGAGTGAATCAATAAAATTAATGCCTAGTAATGTTTAGTAAAATAATATTCCCATAATATTCTCTGATAAAATAATATTCCCCTAATATTCTCCGATAAAATAATATTCTTTACGTCTCCTTTCCTCGCCTGTCTGCTGGTTTGTCTGTCGACTGATTGTCATCTTTACCGTTTTCTTTTCAAAACCAAGTTTTAATCATTCAAGCCTGCCTGTTTTGGATACATTGTAAAACATCCAGGACCACAGACGCCCAGCAGTTTGTCCCCTACCCTCCTCTAGATACTTTAGAGCCCTCCCTCTCCACCACCTTGTTAAACTATGTGCGCGCATATCTGTGTGTGTATTTATCAATGAGATCACTGCATCAGTTGAAAAAAATGGTATACACAGTATCCAAATGTTGTTTGGTCTTGTAGGAAAATAACCTGACTCTAATTCGCGCCCAGTCAGAGATGTCACTCGATAACAAAACAGGCGACCTCCAAAGAAATGTGGCGTGCAGCTGTGTTTTACTTTTTTTTTTAAATTCAGAGTTGAATGAAGTATCTGTCATTTAAACTCAGGTTGCCATTTCCCTTTAACACCAACTTCTTGCGTTTCTCTCTGCGTGCATCTCCCTACTTTGACACGTCCTCAAGCTGTTCGACTCGAATCCAACGCTACGCATCCCTCGTCGCTTCCTCCCTTCACGACTGCGCATGTCACGGCGTCGATCCGGTGCATCAGCTTCCGTCAGGAACGTGACCCCATACCTGTGTGCATGCGGCGTCACGAGGGCCACAAAGCACACCGCGCCTTGTCGAGCTCGCTCCCCTGCAGGTGCACAAGAAAGCCTCCCTACTGCTCCCCCCACCGCGACCCGCGTCATCTCTTTTTACCTGATTACATTTCCTCGCTGGGGCGGAACTGGTCTCTCGACGACCCCTACCTGCCTGAAGATGGCACACTCGATAGTAATTAAACTTCAAAAACAATGCACCCGTGAATCCCTCCTGGAATTTGCAGGTAGGGGATGGAGAAGCGTAATTGCTGTCACCGCGTGCTCGTAAAAAGCGCACAGAAGGCATGCAGGCACTTGTCTGTTCTGTTCATTGCAAATGCACACAACTCGGCAAGTCTGTAGTGGAATTGTAAGAAAGTATTTTCTGTGCACCTTGAACAGTTTTGTTATTGCTAAAACGACTCATCCTGTTATATGCGGAACGTTTTCATACTGTTGCAATATGTCCAATAATAATAATAATAGGAGGAGGACACGTGGCTTATGATTTGAATACTTTCACGTGTATACAAACATTTAAATTTGAACCCCAATTACAACATGTTGAAAAAACAACAACCACATATTCATGAAAGTAAAAGGCTATTCCTTATTAGTGATGAAAAAAATGTGCAGTAACGAAACATTGGGTTTCCAGGGTACCATGGCCACCAGGCGAGCTTTTGAAGCTTGATGTCACGTGATAGATGATTGGATGAGCATCACATCGACTTTAGCCTCGGCGGCTTCTGCACAGGTGAGTGTGAGTGTTTGATTTAAATTTATCAAGATTTGTTTTCATTTTGGTTCTTGGAAAAGGAGTGTTTTTAATATGTGATATGCTCCTGCACCATTTTCAGTGTGGCCGTGCATGAAATTCTTTTTGATGACAACCACGATGGCGCTAACGCTGGCACACAATTTAGGATAGGGTTTCTGATAATGTAACGATAATGGCTACAAAGTCTACGGGGAATTAGGAGAACAAGAAAAAAAAAAAAGAGAAAGAAAGACAACAATGATTACAAGAAAAAGAAATACAAATCATATTCAAATTTAAATTCCTCCAATTATAAGAAAAAACATTTTTAACTAAAGTGCAGTACAAATGTAGCGACTTTGAAGACAATGACCCCTTTCTTTTTTTCTGCGTCGTTTGCAATGGTGGGCGTGAAGGTGAAAACAAGTGGCATTATCTATTTTTCCATTATTTATTTTTTAATATATTAAAGCTGTCGATGACAGCAAATGACAGCTCCGTCTCCGTTTGTACCGTCATTTTGGAATTAGCAGGACTGAGCCATCATAGGCCTCCGGGGAGCTGCAGCCAATAAATGTTTTGTTTTTGGTGCTGATATTCTTGACAATGCTGAGCTGTTTGTCTCAACAGGCGCTACCTCCATGGCATTACTCTACAAATGAAATGGATTACTTTTCTGATTTTTTTTATATTTTAATTTTTTTAAGGGGCGACAGGGGAGGGAGGGGTTCTGGCTTCATCCGAACTTTGTGCTCGCTGGTTTTACGAGGAACACTTTGAGAGTTCCTATTACTGAGGAGGAAGGAATTTTCCCAGACATATCTATCAGTTTGACAATTTAAAGGAGAGTTATGTTACTGCTGTCTGCGTGTCGGTTACTACACACAGACATGTCAAGCAGTCACTCACACCTCCAAGCCACGCCCACTGGCTCCTTCGGCTTATTTGGTTTTCGCGCATTTTCTGAGTCAGTCACAACCAACAATCAAATAGCAATTATCCGTTGTATAAATTATTTGCAGATTATCCTTCTTATATTTTGACCTGTTACTGACCACAATGAATAAGTTAGGTCAGTATGAGACCCTTAACCACTTATTAGAAATAAAACGAAGTCAGTTAACGATTTAGTATAAATAAATAAACAGTACCTGTTGTTGAGATTTGATGAAGTCTGTAAGGAACTTGATCGTCACCACCACCGTCATCAAAAACCAACAACATGACAGTTTCTGGTTCCTTCCTTATTTTTTTTTTAATTTTTTTTTTTTTCTCAAAAGAAAACATCACTAACTTCACTGAGATGTCCTTCCACGTGTCTGGATATGGTATTTATGTTAAAACAGTCCTACCAGTCCTCTTATATTTTGGTTCTGCAATTCAAAGTTAAATATCATCACTACCTTACCATCCCATACTCCAATCAGCAATATAAGCTGCATCACTACATTTTAGTGCTCTTCCATATGTTGGGATCAGGAATTGAAATTATTAACAAGAAATGCTTATAATTCAACAATAATACTAAAGTTAATTTACATGACGCTGAATCCCTCCATTAAAGGCGAGCTCAAAGTTCACAGCTTCTCAAAATAAAAAAATAAATAAAAAATAATAATAAACACAGAAATAATAATAACAATAACAACATGTCTCAAAACTAAGATATTATTGTGCTCGTGTTGAGTACTAATTTCAAAGACGTCCAAAATCTATCAGTTATAAAGACAAACAAATAGACATTTAAAAAACAAAAACACTCTACGTGGCTCTAGATTATGATCGTGGTAAAATGTTGGATTATCATGTAGCTCCGACATCAGGGAGTAACATCACAGACTGTTATTTGCTACGTTTTTTTTTTTTGGTGGGGTGGAGGAGGAGGGAGAGTTTGTGTCTGCGACCTTTGACTCCTCGTCGACCGGATGTGTGCAGCCGTGCAGCATCCCGCGGGAGGGTGGGTATGTGTAAGAGAGGGAGGAGAGTCGAGGTGTCACTAAACGCCAAGCGCCGCAACAGTGATGAGGGCATCACCAACCCCGCCATAGAGCGGGGGGAGGGAGATGGAAGGCGCTGCCCCATGCGTTAATGACAATGACAAGTTGGATAGGAAGTGTGGGGGTAGGAATGGGGGTGAGGGGTGAAATGGGGTCATTTTTGAAAGAGGACCAGAGGGGACTAGAGGAAGGGGGTAGGGGCGGAGAACCGGGGGGATGTCTGTCTCTCCTCCCCATCCACCACTCCAGAGACTGAAAGAGGTGGCCAAGTTTACAGGTTGTCACAACGGCCACCTCCCGATGCTGGTTCTACCGTCAGACGAGGAGGAGAGACAAGACTGAGGACGTGTAAACCTTTCTCTGTTCTGCTGAAGTGGAGTTGAAGGACTTTTACTTTCCTGCCAACAGACATTTTCGCACCAGTTCTTTTTCAGAAAAGAAAATTACATTTTCTCTGCATCTTATACTTCTTTTCAGATATGGTATGCTCTAGCAATGCTCATATACTAGCAAACATTTGAGATAAATAACAACAAAACAACAACAACAACGAATCCTCAAAAAGAACAATCAAAGAAACGAGCAGTCTCGCACAAACACGTCTTCGCGAGACTTAGACGCAATGTTGAAAAATACTTAACAGAAATAAATTTCATAAATGTGAAATGTGTTATCTCAGGCAGAAAGACACAGGCACACGTATACACAAATTGAGAGATGTAAGGGAGGGGGAGAGAGAGAGAATTGTTGTCGTCCAAGTAGAAATCCCGCCATACGACCAGATGGAAGAGGTTGCACCCCTCAAGAGTTCCGTCATTAGGAGACAATGAAACCAGTTAATCGCCTTTTCACCTGAGCACAACGGGCACCTTCACTCCGGCCTTATTGAGATTCATCCACCACCGTCTGGCAATCGTCTCCTTCACCAAGAACACGGTCGGCCCAGACAATCTCAATATTTTCACCGCTCGTCACGGGTGGGGGCCTCCTGTGCCATGAGGGAAAGCGCAGATGACAGATGTGATGAAGCAAAGATCTCGATTTGTGGAAGAGCTGTCTTCTTGAAATAATAATAATAATAATAATAATAATAATAATAATAATAATTGTAGTAATACAAGCATGCACATGTGAAAAAGAAAGATGGAAATAGGAGTAATACTGGAGTAGTAATACTATACTGTTGAGCAGCACCACTTCACTCGGGTGGAAGAGGGTGAAGATAAAGAGGAACTGAATTTTTTTTCTTTTACCGGAAACTCTAAAATGTCTACCGATTCCCGAAAGAACTGTTTCCTGCACTCTGATCATCAATATGCGCCGATCAAATGAATAGATAGCAGTCTTGACTGACCGTCCTCTCTCTCTTCCTCCCTCTCTCCAACCGTCCCTCCGTCCCTGCCGAACGTGTACAGCCTGAGTGATTACCGTTGATGGCTTGTCGTAAAAGCCCACAAGGTTTAAGTTTGCTTTTAATCACACCGTATTGACAAGAATGTATCGGGCCACGCGTCCCATCTTCCCCCCTTCCACAACCCACTACCCTCCCTTACCCGCCTCGCCTTCGATCTGCCATGCGGCGTCCACTTAACACGCGGTCCATCCATCTTTGGGGGGCGCACAGGCTCGCAGCCTCAGCCAGCTGTAATTTACGGCCAGTGCACCGAGAGAGAGGATGGGGGAGCACCTCCTCCCACTTGCTCTCTGGCAAAAGAGATGAGTAGGTGGGGTAAGGGGAGGGCACTGGTGCTTGGGCTGAGAGCGAATGGGCGGACGGGCCGTTCTGCCTGACGACACCGACAATGACAGTGTTGTGCTGAGTCATCGTCGTCGCCTTTTGTCGGTTTTGCTTCGATGTTCATCGGTATCTTCTGCGTCTGCTTGACGATCTCTGATGCTATGCAGGTGAGGAAGTGAGGACCGAGCTTGACTTTGCCTGCAAAGTTATCATCGATGGCAACGGAGAAGAAGATATTAATATGAATGGGATGCAGCTCGGAGAGGTAAACAGCTTCAAGAACTTGGGAGCCACCCTCTCCAAGGATGGCAGATGATATCCGCTTCAGGATCGCGACAGCAGCAGCGGCAATGGCTAGGCTAGATAGGATCTGACATAGACAAAAGATAAGATTGACTACCAAGTACAAGTTGTACAAATCCCTGGTAGTGCAGGTCCTGGTCTACGGATGTGACACGTGGACTCTGCTCACCGAAAAGGACAGGAGAATCCAGGCGTTGGAGGACAAATGCCCGAGGAGGATGTTCCTGATCTCATACAGAGAACATAAGACCAACGACTTTGTACGAAGTAAGATGGCCACACTCGTGGGACACCAGGAACCTCGACTCTCAACATTCAAGTGAAATGGTCTTCTTTGGCCATGTGACCCGGCACGAAACATTGGAGGGTAGTCGACACCGCGGTGGTCAGAGGAAGAACTGGCTCACGAGTGTCAAAGACTGGACTGGTGGTCCTGTACAGGACCTGCTGACTGTCGCCCACAAGTCACAGTAACTGCCACGTCTACCCCTAAGCTCGCCACACCCCACCCCCAACGACAAGTGCTGGTCAAGGGACGTCTGACTGACGGAGTGGAGCTAAGAGAAAAATGGGCAACAGGCATCTTTTGATTAAACAAAACAACAAGAACAACAACAAACACCAACACCAACATCATCATCATCAGCAGCAGCAGCAGCAGCAAGATCAGCTTCAAAGTTTTCGCTGTATTTTCCCAGCATCCGTCGTACTGTTGTACAAGAAGCGGGTGGGAGTGGAGCTCAGTAACTAAAGGCCTAATGAGACTCCCGAAGGTCTCGCGCAGATTGGAAGCTGGCCATCGACCGTCGCGACGCCTCCTGGGTGCGGAATCAAGAAACTGGTTCCAGTCTACCACCGCTCTTTTGGCCGTGGAAATCAATTTGCACGAATCTGCCGCAGTCTCGTTGAGACTGAAGCCGCCATGATGCGCACCGCTCCTTCCTCATTTGCCCCCACTTGCTATCTATTGTTATGACACGCGAGGCGCCAGATGGCGCTCCGGTCCACCACGTCAAGAAGGCCGTCGCTCTCACCTTCAATCCAATGGTTTCCGAAGGTTTACAAAGGGGCATTTTGCCGAGGTCGTCTTGTCAATCATTTAACTATTAGATTTTTTAAAAATCATTTTGTGTTAATCTTAATTTGGTTTATTCATTACTCACTTTTAAAAAGAAAATTGTTCGTCTTCTATCTTCCTTATTTTCTTTCTCTTTCTCTCTCTCTCTCTCTCTTTTTTTTTGATTGATTGGGAGAGAGAGAGTTGTCTAAAGAATCAATTTGTCTATAAAAGTTCTGACATCAGTATTTGTCATATGACTATTCCGAAGCAAATCGGAATTGTTGGCCATCGTAGCGCTAACCTTTGAACTCTTCAGCAAGGGAGATCATCTGCAAGTGCCGCCCCCTTATTTTCGCGAGTTCTCTGTGAGGGCTGCAGTCATTTCCTTCAATCCTTTTGTTTTCATGGTTTAGAGACATCGCCTCCCTGTGGGGTCCTCATATTCGCGTGCATGTGACCGACAGGGGCGTTGTCATTTCACTCACTCCCCCTCTCGTTATGCGTTAGAGGAGTTGTCTTTCTTTGAGGAGTTCTGCAAAAGTCTCGCTTGGGTTTCCAAATAATTTTTTTTTCCCTTGTCATGTCAAAGGACGTAAACTGGGTTGAGTGAGGGTTGGCATCTGGCATCCAATCATAAAAGGGCACGTAAAGTTTATGGGATGATCACGCCCTACGGGCAGTTTCAAGTGCGGAACGAAAACCAGCAAACGATCGTGCAAACCTGACTCAGGAAGTTTTGCTCGTTTCCAGTGATTATCTCGCGCTGGCGGTGTTCTCGTCGCACTTCTTGTTCCTTTTTTCTCGGCCATGTCTCAGAAAATCTTACTTGAACGACAGAGAGACCTTTCTTTCCTGCTGTGACTGGAGAGTGTGCATGTACGTGCGTTTGTGTGTGTATGTGTGTACGCGCACCTCCTTTTTTTTTTCTTTTTTGCACCGTTCATGTGTACCCAAGAATGCACCCATGACAAACTGTGTCGGGATTCTCTAGGATCAAGTTATAATCTTCATGCGAAAATATCTGTTCTCGGTTTGCACTCATCGCACCTTCTGTTTTAAAAAAAAAGGCAAAAGACCCAACGAAGTGCGCAAGCCAACTTATCCCTTCTCTCAAAAGCTCTCCATACATCCACCCTTGTTTATATTTCTTCCCAGTAAGCGAAGCTTGTAGCAGACGGTGTCACCTGTTCTTGATCGTGCTGCCGAAAGACCGTCAGCCTCCTTTTCATCTACATGTCTTTTTTTAAAGACCGCTAGCGCTTTCATTGGCTGGTTGACGGGAGTGGTGGGCGTGGTTTGTCGCCCCAGGGAAAGGAGGCGTGGTCAAGGCGCTGATGGGTCGCGGCAATGCCGGCGAGTGACAGGTCGCGTGCCGGGGCTCGAGAAGCGAGAGAAATTCCACCCCACCCACCCACCTTCCTTTCCGAGTACGGGCACTGGGTTTCACTAATGCTATATGAATCATATTGTCTGCTTGCTATGCTAGCTGGCCCAGCCTTCAGCCTCTCATGTCCTGCTACTCGCTCGTGGGGACTGCCCGGGCCATTCAAACATTTTGATCTCGGCAACGTCTCGTCACAAGAAGGGGGCTCGTCATATTTCTCACGACCGCTGGCTGGGCTACCTCCGAGACAACCCTTCAATCCAAGATGTTGTGCACCACGTGTGACACCAATAAGTTTCAGAAAAATATCTATCCATAATTGAAAACTCGGGAGTAGAAGAAGGTCGCCACAAGAAGTGTTCCCGAGCAAAAGAGAGGAGGAGGCAGACCCTGACATTACGCACGTGAATTTCTGCCATTTGCGAGGAGGAGTAAAGAGGAGGTGGAGGTTGTTGTTGTGGTGGTGGTGGTGGCAGTTTTGGTGGTGGTGGTGGGGTGAGGACGAGTTGAAAGTCGAGCGACCCATGTGGGCCCAAGCTTTCGTGTCAACGTGTCGTTGTGGTGTGAGGAGGCTGCGTGTAGCGGGTGGGCAGCTGACGACGGCGGATGGCGTCCAAGACATCGAGATGCTCGTCGCCGGCGATTAAGGCCTCTACAGGTCACGTGGACTAGAATTCTCGCCTCAGCGGTCATTGATGGTTGAGGACTGGGTCATTAAGACCATGTATGCTACGAAACGGCGTCGACGAACAGTGAAAAGGTATTGCCTGCACTGTCTGGCAGTGTGTCTTGAAAATACTGACCCTTCTCATCTGTCCGTCTGCTTGTCCGCGTCTCATCACGTCTGTCCGTCTATCTGTTTATAAATTATTGTGTCTTCCTTCTAAAATTGAAGTGTGTTGAAGTATAGACCCGACTACGACAATAAGCATTTCTCTAACTTATTCATTGTAACAATATCTTCATTATTGCAAATTCATTGCAGCTATCATTATCATCATCACTTGTTATTCACGTGAGCTTCCTCATTGTCTTCATTAAGTCATTACATGTGTGAGAGTAAACTTTTTGTTACTATTTGTGAATATCATGATCTCTCTTATTGCTGTTATTAATTATATCTGGTACCTTCCTCATTGTTACTATGGTTATCTTCATTATCGTTATTAGTCATTACACGTGTCAGTAAACTTAAGTATTCACTTCAACTATCATTATGTTCATAAATGCGAACGGCCATTGTATGAGTAAACCGACATACCATTGTAACTATTAATATCTTCACTATCGCGATTATTCTTTATGTGAATAAACATAGGTATTCATTATACATATAGTTATCTTATAATTATCGCAATTATTTATTATGTTTGTAAAGAAGAACCTACCCGGACTGGCTGTTAGTATTTTCAACCAATTTATCTTTGTGCGTTAGATTATATTTTACTGGTGGAAAATTTTTCATCAAGTTTTGTTTATTTTGAGAAACCTCGGGAAATGTAGGGTTCCCCAAGTTTATTTATTTGCTTATTTGTACGTTAGTGTTTGCAACGTTTAGTAAATTAGTGTTTCGTCAAGTCTGACTTATTAGTGATAAACTTCACTGAAATGTAAGGTTCGGAACACGTGTGCAAGCAAATTGTCCGCTTCGATATTCCGGTTTTAATTACTGTTGAGTATACTCGAATGAAATGATCATTTTGGTACGTATTAAAGTCACACACACACACAAACACACCTGCGTCTGCTTGCGCGTGTGCATAGTTCTGTGCACCATATCTGAGGTATTAGAATTATGACTAAGGACTATGCCATGAGATCGCGAAAGGATGGACTGAGGGAAATAAAGACAGAATAACATTACGAGCGCATTTAAAACAAATTGTTGCTCGTTGACAGTCCCTTTGATGATCAGAAGTATTTATCGATCTCATTATTGTGGGATTTAAACCCTCAGACAAAAGTTTGTTCAGAGTGTAGAATGTCAGTTCATGACTTGGGGTGTCTCTCTTTTTTCGTCTGTTTTGATGTCGAGGATTACTTTATCGTGAAAGGATCACTGTGGCCTGAGTGAACAAAACCTTTTGAAACACTGACTTAATTTTCTTGACCCGCGCGGCAGAGTTCAAAAAGTTCACGAGGTGAAGGGAGTGGTCCATCTATTCCCTGTAAAAGAGCGACAGAAGGAGAGCAGTTTTATGTGTTTTCAATACTTTTCATAGTTAGGTTCGCATCTGAGACTACATATACTTTGGCATATGTTAGTAAATAACTTTGTCATGTGTTTTCCCATGCATAAACTGACTTTTAACTAACCCTATCCTTTATAGTACTAAAATTATTCAGATTAAATTCTCTAATTTATTTCGTGTTTCCTTTTTTGCTTGTTTTTTAAAGTCACCAGTCATTTTGTTAAGAGGCTAGCAAAACAATGGGAGATATATTGCGTACAAACGTTTTAAGGACTTAAACATTGAAAATTTGAGAAACTTTACATTAAAAAAATGAACTTCGTTGACTGGATATAGCCACGTAATTTTATAAATTATTAAACTACGTTAGTATTAAAGAATACAAGCAAACACACACACACACACCGCGTACCCAGGAATACACGTGTACACAGCCGCGGAGGATACCTGTTCTGTCTCCATCCGGTTCTTGAGTCATTAAAAAAAAAAAAAAAAAAATGGAGGAGAACGGCATCACCTGCTCGTATTATCCCCACACCTTTTCTTCTTTCTTTTTGTCTGTTTACCTGGTCCCCGCGAGGACTATCTACCTGTAGCCGGCAGAGAGCAGCTCTGTGAACTCTACCTTAGGAGCAGTAAGCCAGGACAGCCCCGGCAGCTTAAATGGTAGCGAGTTGTAATCTGTCCCCCCTCCAACAACCCAGGAACCTAAGCTGATAATTTCCGGATAATTTTGTCCTGTGGGTAGCAGTTGGGAGAGGTGATGGGGGCGGGGAGAGGGGAAGGTAAGGGAGGGTAGCTAGTGTGTTGAGAAAAACATCCGTACGATCCACCTCAGCTGTTTTCTGTCGCCAAGCTTTTTTTTTTTTTCTTCAAACATTTAAGACATCCTTTTGCCATTCCTTTCAGTGGCAATGCAACCTTCATATACCTACATATAGATACCGAATACGGTACATGAATGAAAAGCGCGCTGGGATTTGAAAGGGTAAACACATAGGATATGTACCTTTGTTTACATATTGTCCTCGGATCGAATAATAACGGAATTTGATATCTTACTGTTGATTTTTAATTTTCATGTTGACTTATGGTTACTTATGATTCAAGTAATAGTATTTAGTCATATATAGTAATATATTTCATCTCCCTTGTCGATTTGCTGAAAAAAAAAATCAAGATTGAATATGGCGGACTTTCAGATTGCTGTTCTGAGACCAAACAAAACTGAATACAGTTACCTGACGAAACGAATGATAAAACAATCCATATTGTCACATACACGAAAACAATTCAAGTACAAAGGACGAAGACATCTTAAGAAATTTTCAGTAAGATGTAAACAAACCCTTTCTGAGAGGGTAAGGGGAGGAGTTAGAAAACATGGGATGCTCAATACTCCAAACTGTAGATATGAGTAGTGGCATGTCCAGTAATAATCGTTTAAAAGTTGCTTGTAAATCACATATTTGTAGGTTAGATAGCATACATGTTTTAAATATCTTTAAGTAGATAAAACATGCACTTCAAAATTCCTAGTTTGGTCAGCGCTCACGTGTCTTGAGGGAAGGAAAGGTCTAAGCAGAAAATAAATTGAGCTCTACATTTTCTTTATCCTTCTCCCTCTTCTTTGATCTTTCTTTCTTTTTTTTTTTTTTTTTTTTTAATTTCTTTCTTTTGTTGGCTGCTCTTAACAGTCAAACCATTAAGGAGGCAATTTTAAAAGCATCAGTTTTCCAATGAGCTTTCATGTTTTTTTAAAAGCCGTATTTACAAGGTAAGTAGCAGAGAAGAGTATTGTAGAACTGTTTAGCAGGTAGACAAAGTTTCCTTTTTTAAAAAGCGATTTTGGTAGCACGCAGTGAATTAAAAGTTTAAATGCTTCTAAGTGGTAAACAGATGAAAGCGAAAGAATAACGATAATAAAATTACCTTTCTTAAGAGCTTTAATAAATTATATGAACACTCGATGATTTTCGTAGATAGACATTTATTTTCACAACGGGAACATTTATTAAGCAACACGTGTCGGCGAATTACAGAAATTGATGGTTGCAGTCATGTCATCAATGATTGATAGGCTCTTCACAATTGATGCCATAGCACAACATGTTGTTTACTGACCAAATATCTCAAAGCAGATGTAAATAATACAAAAAACACAACTTGCTTTTGAGGTGTAAGAATTTCCGCAACTTTGATCCGTGCCGGAATATGAATCCATCTGTCTGCTCGTTTGAAATGTATGATCATCTTTCTTCCTTTCTTCCTTTCGGATCAATGGCATCAAGACTACAGTTCAATACGATTCTCTCTCTCTCTCTATGGTTATTTCCTTTTTATGCTGGCTAAAGGGCAACATATTTTATCTTTTAATAATATGATTTGATGCTATTTATGAAGTTTTTTGTCTTGCTGTATGTACTTTCCTTTTTTAATGCTCCTTGTGATGAACCAATGGCTTAAAAATTTAGTTCATTCTTTCTTTTTTTCTTTCATTCATTCCTTAATTATTTATTTCGTGTCTGATGATCATAAATTTACTCTCGGATTGGAATGCAGCGAAAATATCCCTTCTTATTAGTTGCTTTCTTTTGTCAATACTATGTTTACACCTACCTTCTGTCATCTAAACGAAGTCGATGACATTAAAGATGTCAAGTGCCTCGTGGTCTGGAACTGAAACAAGATGAAAATGCCCATTCTTACATATTGCGGCTTTAATTTGTTGATACTAGGCTCGACCCTCCCCCGTGTCCATGACATCAAAGGTGTGAAGTCTCACTCTCTCTCTCTCTCACAAAGTCTCACTCTCTCTCTCTCCTGCTTTGTGTGTACGTGCGTGTACGTGTGAGCGCTCACTCACCTGTGCCAGGTAGTGAACATGTCACCTCGCTCTTCAGGGATTCTGAACGCCGTCTGACCGTTACGCAGGTCGTCAAATTTCAAGATTATCTCCTTCCGCCCGGAGGTCGACATCGACTGCACCGATGATGCACGTGCCGACGAACAGCGTGCACACGCAACCCGCAACTCGCTATCTGCACATGCATCTTTATTTAGCCGCCGCGGGCGAACGTGGGTCTTGTTGCGAACTGTTGCCGATTGTTGTCCACCTCCAAGAACCTGTCCATTGTACCCGCTTTTATCATCAAGTTCATATTATACCGAGCGTTCACTGAACCAACATTGTTCTCGAACGTTCGTACTATGGAAAGCGAACACAACTCCTTCCACTTCATGTTCAGATTATGGGGTGTATACAGAACTTTGCCTCATCCCTTGACCATCATCGGAGCATGGCAGACTTGTGTGTAATTGTCACAGGAAGCCGTTGGTTTTGGGGACGAACGTTGTGACCTGTGAACTTTGGTCAACATACTGCAACAAATCCAGACTTGTGCTAATACATTTGTCAATACACGGAAACTTTGGGGTACTTGGGCGGTTTGATGCTTCGGCACTTTGCAAGGACAGCCGTAAGTGAGGCTTACACTTACACTTATTTTATTCTAAAACAGTCGCATTATGTGGTGTACACAATACGTATTTTTTCCTCCGATTAAGGTGTAATATGCGACACGTACACACGTAATATATTGAAAAACGTTTGTATGATTCAACCTATATATAGCCGGTAGATTCTCCCAAGAATGCGAGATGTATACCATACTTTCTTCGAAATGTTTCTTGTAATGAACGCAGTATATAACATCGTTTCTCTTAAAGCATAATATTTGAAAGGTGTACGGTACTTACTTTTTCACTATTCGGAGGCTGTTCATAAAATATTCCTCGTTTCGGATTCGCAAACAATAAAATAGATTTTAAAACCAAGTTTTATATAATACAACAAACAACCCTGTGCTCGTCGAGACTAAAAATAATTTTAAAAAAAATACTGAACATTTTAGAGATGTTTTCATCAGTGATATATTAGTTCGGACATTGATCTCCAATATGATGAACACCTTGCCATTCTGTATGGGCTTTGGTCCTGCCATGTGCTATGACATATTGTGTTGTATTGTATTGTGCATTGTATTGTATTGTATTGTATTGTGCGCCATGGCTCGCTGCTGAACATCTAGTCAGCTACCGAGTTCTCGTTTTTGTTATTCTTGCTAACCCGTGTGTTCTTGTGTTGTGTCATCACGTGACCAGCTCCATCTTGATTTCACGTATTTCTTGTGCAATATCTTCTTTTTGTAAGGCCAGGTCTGTATTAGTGTGCGAGGCCAGGCCATTGATATTGAGTTTTTGTTGTGCATGATGTCAGATTTTATTATTGTGGGCAGAGGCACGTGTGGCACCGCAGTAGCCATGTATTTAATAGTTTGCATAATTACAGGGCAGTGAGATCACCCACAGACTCACATGTAACATCCAATGGCCGAAACTTAACCGTCTGGGCCACAGCAGTTAGAAAACGGGAAAATGTGCAGCTTGTGTGTATGTGTGTGTGCGTGCGCGCGTCTGTAAATAATTTTAATAAACATCATCAGCCAGCAAATAAACCTCACAACACTGAGGAAGAAAATATTTATCTGCACAATGCCATATAGTACCACAAATAAATGTGTTAATACAAAAAGCAGACATGTGTCATGGCCATTATTTGTCACTGATACATAATATACGACGGCATAATTAATTAACATTCTAATATTCCAATTATTAGTGGAAGAGCGCGTTTCAGTCAATCAATCAAGAAAGTAATGCAAAAACTATTTACAAAACTTTCTCTGTAATTGTTGTTACTTTGTAAAACCGTTTTTGTTATTGTTTTGCCTGCTATTGTTTTCTTGTTTTTGTTGTCATTATACGAAATAAAGAGGTTGTTATGATTCCGAATATTGCCGCTGTGTCTGTAACATAATTTCTCTCGTATATTTTCACTCAGCTCTCCTTGATGCTGTTAAGCCTGCTATCTTGCCCATACTGTAATCTTTTCACAAATAAGTTTAAACCTGAACAAACGTGGCGAACTTTTGACCGAGCTTGGCAAAGTTTTTACATAGAACTTGTGTTTAATAAAACAAAAAAAAAAAAAAAAAAAAGGAGAAGAGGAAACCACCAGACTTACAATAGAGAGTAAGACATAAGAGATAGCAGTAGGTTAAATGTATACATCGGTGGTAGTTATTAATTCCTATTTAGAGGAATGTTCCTATCGTCAGGAATATCTACATGAAAGTTTATGGCATTAATTCTTTAAAATTATGTGGCTGTGAGAGAGAGAGAGAGAAAGAGAAAGAAAGAGAGAGAGAGAAATTTGTGGAATTGCTGAGAGAAGAACTGAGGGTGCGATAGTAAGGATACATTAATCAGAAATCAGAAAAAAATGCGAGAAAGCAGAAAAGAGAATGGAGGACCAAACGAACAAAATAATAAGCAAACGAACGAATGAACAAATGAACAAATAAACGAACGAACAACCAAACGAACAAAAAATGAACGAATGCCTTAAAAAAGGAATAAAAGAAAGAAAAAAGAAAGATTTTCACTGCCGCGTTTTGTGAAGCAAATATATGTTTGCTGGTAATCGTGAATAGTACAAGAACATGCACAGAATGTTGAGCACCGGGCGAGTGGCATGTCAGGGTCCGTGAAGGCAGACAGGCCATGAAGCAGAAAATCATGAGATAATGGATGGTGACTAGGCGGCTTGTTGTGGGGGCTAATGTTGCGCGAAACGAGACTGTTGATAGATAGGAGCTCACAACATCAAGCCAGCTCACAGGCTGAGCTGATTCCGCTGCCTGTTGTCCCGTCCCCAGTTATGCCAGCCATTCCCCATCCTTTCTTCCACCAGCACTTCTGCACGCACACATAAACACGTACAGTTATGCTCCTCACACACGCGCATGCACGCACACACACACTATCTCATCTGTCTTGGCACTGCGTCTATCCCATAATGCCCTTTTCAACAAACACATAATGGAAAACACATAAATGATGTTTATGCACGAGCAATTTCACCATTTAAGCACGGCAATATTTTTTTTATAAAGGATGCCAGCACTGATCGTTATGATACTATATAATATCCTTTGTGATTCCGCGATGTATAGTCTTACATTGAGACTCCATTAGTCCGCAAGGTATTTGAATCGATATCCCATAGTTCCTTCTGGCGCTTACAGGTGCTGCTACCTGTGTAGTTCCTGTCAGGTAGCTTTTCTCCAACATCCGCCTCATTCCAGTCATCTCCATCTCGCGAGACCTCGATACGAAAGTGTGAGCTTCCGTTAGGGGTCCCGTTGCCTTATCC
Source organism: Pomacea canaliculata (assembly GCF_003073045.1). Lineage (NCBI taxonomy): Eukaryota > Metazoa > Mollusca > Gastropoda > Architaenioglossa > Ampullariidae > Pomacea > Pomacea canaliculata. The sequence goes on from NC_037595.1 coordinate 11,892,533, forward strand.
TTCGGTAATCGAGGTGGTCCTGCTGCTTATCTTCTGACCATCCCCATCTGTTCACCAGCTTCTTCTCGTTCCTGGGTCATCACTCGCGCATGCGCGCGCGCGCACACACACACACATACATACAACGTGCGTGTCAAAAACAAGACAGTCACGTGACCGTCCTCCAAGCATATCAACCAAATGCCAGCAACTGACCTCCTCCAACGAACGCCCGCCGGTCATGAAGTACGAAGAGGGGAAAGTTGGGGAGGAAGGAGGACAGGGGAGGGAAGGGATACGAAATCCACCACAGCGGTCGTCATGGTAACGAAGAGGATGACCGGCTCTGGTACCTGACCGGCACGCTATTCCCTGGTCGGTCACCAAGCTCGGTCACCAGCCCCCCTTCCCCTCGAGGTTGTGTCCTACTTGTCCCCCCCAGAGCCTCGTTCTGGTGCTGAAACAACGGTGTCGCGGGGGCCGGGGGTGGCTGAGCTAAAGCCGCTTAGCGTCGGTAGGTCTGACGTCACAAAACGCGGATCTTTTGTCACCGCAGTTCAAAGAGCTTTGGGGCGGCCCGCGTAAGGCCCTCGTCTGGTTGTAATCTAATTGACAGGGGCACATAATCCTATTGAACAAACGTTCATTGTCTCCATTGCTCGGGACAGTTTGTGCGTTTGGGTGATCTTCGACTATTAGTAGCAGCTCAATTGCTCCTCCGTTCCTGTCGTTTTGTTTTGTTTATTTTATTTCGTTTTATTTATTGCTAAATCGGTATGCACCTTGAAGGTTCATCCCTTTTCTTTAGAGTGAAAAATTGTGATACTTCCACGAATGAGTAATCTTCACAAATCTTCTTATTATAATTTTCAAGCAAAAAAGAAATGTATATATTTTCTTCCAGTCACATGCAGTGTAATTAACTGGAAGAAGGTAGCAAAGAATACCAAAGGCAGAAAAATAACTCACGAAGCTACATTTTTACAATGCTCTTTTTGACTTCTGACATTTTGACCTCTTGATGCACGTTGTAGGAGATAATCCGATGAAGACATCATAATCACTTGTATCACTATATTATTAAATAGATTCCACTTCATGAATATGAACGAATACCTGTTCTTAATTCTGAACGCAACCCTCATTCCTTTCAAATTCGGCGAAAGGTATAAAATACAGTACATGGACTATGTTATAGTGAAAATGTTATATGTCCTTACCGATATTTCATCTACCCTGTTGTTATTACACTGTAATAACACGATACTCAATTTTGTTCTCTGCAATCCTTTTCTTTTCCTAATCCGTTTGAATGAAGACTACACACGAGACATTAATTTTGAAAAAAAGTTTGTTTAATGTAGCAGATACAATTCACGCACATTATTTTTCAGTAAGATCAGGCAGACACGCTCTCGAAAGTAAAAAAAAAATAATTTTAAAAAACTCCATAAGACTAGAGAATCGTCAAGTCGTCATCAGCGATTTGCAACTATTGACGACGAAGACAACGTCTTGCAATGAACACTAACCACAAAGACGACAAACACCATTTCCTCCTTTCCCCTTTCCCCATCGCGAGAAAAAAATGAGACGAACGAAGACGACAACGACAACGACAATGACAATGACAATGACACCTTGTTGATCATATATCGCGAAAGGAAAGAGTGACTGGAACAACGATGACTAAGTCCAATGGGTTTTTTCTTTTTCTTTTCTTTTTTTTTTTTTTTTTTTTGTGGAGAACTGTTGACATCCCAGGCTGGCTTCTGAGGAAGGCAGGCCAAACTGCTGAAGCGGAAGATCAAATGAGGGATTGCGAGAAGACAACAGCCGGGCGGTTGTAGCAGACGGTCGGGGTTTGGAGGTTTGAGGGCGGGCTGATAGGATGAAGACCGAACCTGCAATACCTGGACAAAGGGAATCCATAGCTTAAAAAAAGCAGCGAGTCGATTGGGGCAGAAAGGGGGAATTAATCAGCAAGGGGGGATTCTGGAGACGGCGCTGCTTCATAATCCGCCGCGGACAAACGTCGAAGGTTGCTTGGGTCCTAATGAAAATGAGTTATGTTAATTTGGCCTCGCGAGGGATGAAAGTGCTGCGAAGTGCATTGGTAAACCAATCGTCATTGAGATAAATGGATAAGTTTTTTTAAAGCATTGTTTTTACAGTCCGTCCGTCCGTCCGTCCGTCCGTCCGTCCGTCCGTCCGTCCGTTCGTCCGCCCGCCCGCCCACCCGCCCGACCCCCGCCCGCCCGCCCGCCCGTCTGTCTGTCTGTCTGTCTGTCTGTCTGTCTGTCACTACATGTCCTCTTATCGGTGCATCAATTCATCAGTCATTCCTGTCCGCATGTTTGCGTATAGATAAAAAGAGAAGATACACGGGTGGATGTCTGCATGATGCATGATTGAATGGCTGGTGGATTGATTGTGTGAGGTACGACTTGATTGTTGGGTGGTGCGTGTATTTCTCCCTCAGCGCGTGCCATGACACACAAGATTTTTAGCAACACCTTTCATTGCCTCCCGAGCTCTGGGATGGAAGTAGACTTCAGACTATTATGACCCGGGTACATAACACAGTCTATGTAAATTATTGCAGAAATCGCTAAATCGAAATTCAAGTACCTACCTGTACCATATATCTTTCATTTCTGAGAGAAGACGAGAAATGGAGAGATAATATAAACGGTAGAAATTGAAGAAGAAAAAATTAGGAAAAAGTAGAAAAAAAACCCTGGAACATTCTGTCACTGTGTTTTACTCCATTTTTCTGTGGCTAAAAGTCATTACAGGTTTCCAGTATCATTATAAAACTGTTCATACTCACAGCCTCGCACGCACGCATGCAGGCACACACACACACACTTACTTCTCACTTCTGTCTCTCTTTTCTTTGACATACTCAGGTGTGGATGCAGGTAAGCCGATGGATGAGAGTGCGTATGTACTGGTCTTGGCCTAGACTAGTAAATGCCACGTGTTCACTATTAGTTTAACCTGCTCTCCGATTTCTCGACATATCATTTGATGGTAGCAGCTGGCAAAATTCGCTTTGGAAAAACTAAAAAACAAGTGGTGGAAACGGAGCTGGGCGTCCGTCATGGCGTCTATTGTGGATGGAGCTGCTGTTAATGATGCGAGCAATGTTCCGATGAGGACAACAATTACGACGAGACATCTAAGCTGAATTAGCCACAGGTACCAGTATATTTCCTCTCATCAGTCATCTCTGGACGAGTACCAGCTGACGACAGCTATGGTGACCTGCAGATACTGATCGTTGGGGGAGATGGGTTGGGGAGACAAAAAATGGGGAGAATGGGGAGACAATCCAGAGAGGAGCAGCGCCTGACTCACTGGGAGTAGGCAGATAGACAAAGAGCTGGGTTGAGGTTTCCCTGGACTCTGCTGTCATTTTTTTACATCACAAAGACCTAAGGACTTGTTGAAGGTATTGAACTGTCACACTCCATGACTACATAGGTCACATTACGATCGACCATCGTTGGTCCGACAGCTGCTGTTCGCGAAGCTCATCATGCGCTAACTTGTTGTAAAGAATAGATGCGCGGAAATAATGTCATGACACAGATCATTGTACAACTCACATCACAGTCTCACATCACAGTCACACATCACTCTCACATCGCAGTCTCACATCGCAGTCTCACATCGCAGTCTCACATCGAATGATCGGAGCCGCTAGCAGCCTCGGAGGGGGACTCACAAAGGTTCATCACCTCACAGCGCCAAACGCCACCTGACAACAAAGCCGCGACAGCTGCCCCTCCCCACTCAACCCCCTCGTCCATGTACAGGAGCTAATTAAGGTCTCCGTGGGCTGTCTTTGATGTGCACCTTTCTCTGTCAGCACAACCTGCCAGGTAGCAGCCCACAGGGAGCGAGCGGAGCTGTGGAAGGAAGGCAGCTTTTGCTTTACCTGCAGGGGGCGCTGCAAGTTTTAATCGCGAGATTGATGAATAATTGATTCTTTTGACGGCCGTTGCCGTCTGCGGGGTTGCGTCCCGCTTTGCGGGATGACGTTCCTGTGGCTCGGTTTGAGACGGAGGGTTAAAGAACCAGTGAGGTGCAGACTGTCCCCTCCTAACGACTGGGTAAAACTGAATGCCAGGTAATATTTCCTCAAATCTGTGTGAACAGATCCTTTTTATTCTAGCTATACACGCTTATAAACATCAACATGCACAGAAAAAATATATTGTCTTGGTGTCCTTAAAGACCTTAAAGAGCTGGTGGGGTGCAATATTTTTCTAATTACAGTTCAAGATACTATTTCCCCAAATCTGGGTGTATATCCCACTTTTGTCTCGAGATAGATGCCTGCAAACATTACCATGAATAAAAAGAGCTCAACAACGCATGCGCCATGATTACCTTAAAGTTGTGGGAGAGCTGAGACCATATGTTAATTATATTCTGTACAATGGAAATCCCGATTATGACCTTTTCCCATTCAGGAAGATATTTGTTAACGAGTATGTCTAATATAAAGGAGATGTGGGTATTTATCAAGATTTGATGAAATATTATCGCACACTGAACTTTACCAAGTAATAAGAAAAATATTACACCCTACTAGTCCTTTAAAGTGGCTGCAAGTTGTCAGGGTGCTCTACTCTTATCAGTAGCATATAAAGCTGTTTGATCTACCATCAATCTTTACTAGATAGTTAGAAATTTATAAGCCAGCGAGGATAGCTAACCCCCTAATTAGTCCTCTTTCTCTTGGTTGAATTACCCTGCAAGATTGGAAGATATCCTGCAGGCTTTGTGTTAGTCTTTGATAACACACTTGTGGTGCCTTCATCTTCCCTTTTTGTTTTTGTTGTTTCTGTTTGTTTGTTTTTTTGAAGTAACCAATGTTTACTCTTAGAGATTACACACACTGGCGCTGTGTGGCCGCAGGTGACAGGCACTTTAGGTACATAATTCACTTACCTTACAGATTTGTTCATCACTGCTACTTAGAAATAATATATCAACCCTCGGACTACATGGACCAGCTCAAATCAGTCATTCAAAAAATCGTAAAAGAAAGATAACTGTTTCGAAATTATTCGCCCTTACACAGGTCCCCTTCATCAATGGGCACGATCCTTCACGAATAATTTCAGCTGGTCGTCTTGGCAACACACTGACTATTTTATTTTAAACCAATGTGCTCTAGGGCAAGATTTTTTCTTCTTGAAAAAGTCTGACACCTTCTGGTGGTGCCTGTTAAGAATAAAGTAGTTGTCCTTAAAGGACTAGTGGTGTGCAAAATTTCTTTTTAATGATTGAGTAAAGCTCTACATTAAAACTGTTTTTAGGTGAATATATCATTTCTTTATGTTGTAAAAGCCTTCAGACAATAAGAACTTGGTATGCATATCTGTGTCCAAACATCTCAATTTTCACCTTTTTCTGTGCTTACTGATGTTACCCAATCACCAGAAAAAAGGTTGTTCCCACCGGTCCTTTAACATCGCCGGAAGTAGTTCTTGCGTTCATTATTTAATTATAAAATATAATTATCACCCATTCTATCAATCGCTTCCTTTACACCAGTCGTAAAATTTATGCCGTAGAAATGTTTTTATTAAATGTATTCATTTATACCAAAGCTGTTATCTAGCTTACATTTCTTCAGCAACATGAGCGCCATTGCTTTGATGAGGACAAACACAGAAGGAATGATTCATGAAGTGAATTGACACTGAGAAGACAGATCGTCGAAACCGCTGATCGACGGAAGGACTGACGGGGGGATAAAAATAACTTTAAAAAATTGTTTTGTGGAGAACGGCCTCGAATATTTACGATATCAGCGTTCGATTCTTATTTGTGTGCAGAAGATGTGGAATGCACCCAGAGTGTCATGACATAATATAGATATATACACTTTACATATTATAGAAAATAATAATAATGATAAGGAAACGTGAAGTTTGCAGGCTTCTATCTCAGAACGGAATGAGAATGTTATCTTCACTTCTACATTCATTTCAGAGAAAAAAATCATGTTTAAACAAAATAAATACTAAAAAAATTCTCGTTAAAAAGCTTGAACTTAGGAGTTTGATGATTATTTTTTACATGCCGAAGAGGAAAGCAGCGCACCCTGTCTGAGACCTTTTGTAAACAGATTTCCTAAGAGGTTCTTATTTATGTCAACAGAACCAGCACATGGCACAAAGAACTGTGAATATTTATTCCTGGTCGTGTTGTGGCAGGTCGCTCTCTTTGTTTGCAGGGATAACCGAAAACATATATATAACCTTAACAAAAACTTTGGCGTTCAAACCGGAAGTGTCGCCAGCAGATAATGGGTCTGACGGACTAGCGACTGACAGCATAATCGGTGGATGACAAAAGGAACAGGCCTAGGCTGTAACATCTCTCTGCATACATCTTTTCACCGGGAGGCAGGTCTTCTTAACCTTTCACCTCATCTCACCCCACTTGTGGTGCTTTACCAGATCGGCACAGCTCCCTGTTCCGAGACAAGCGGAGAGCACTCTGATGGCCCAGGTTCACTTCCTGCTTGTTGCTTGACACAAAGTTGACTCAAAATTATTTTATACCTCCCTTGAGTATTTTTTAAATCTGATCTTTCATAACGATTGTCAAGTACTGTGAGTTCAGCTCAGTGGATTGTGTAATACTATTTCTTGTGTAAGGTCCGACTGTCGCTGTTGTTGTAGCCGTGGTCTTGTTTACCAATACTATTTTTTTGAATGGTGTGAGGGAACTTGATACATATCTTCACTAAATGTGTTCCCAGCACTCCCTTCTTCCTCCTCCCTCTCCACTTCATCAGTTTCTTTTAAACAAATGCAAGTAATATAACTTTATGGATTGCATATAAATAGTTATGAACATCAAAAATCGGGCAGAGTATGTAGAAAGAAAGAAAGAAAAAAAATGAATGGATAAATTGACGACCGAATGAGTGGGAGAGATTCGGTTACAGTTGTTTATGTGTTTTGCACGAGAGGAAATTTCACCAGCCAAAACAACTCATGGCATTTGTAGTGTTAGGAATGTGTTTCTGACAGCATTCTTCAGAATATTAAAAGGATTGAAGCAGATTTCATCCCATCCCGAGACTTGTGTCCTTATCGAGGCAGATCGCCCTTCTTTGGTCCCCGTGAGATGTCCCGAGAAGGACACGACATCGGAGCTATCCTCCACACACATCCACTAAGAAAGAAAGAGAGGATAAAGAAAGAAATACAGAAAGAGTGCTTGTCTTTAAGCCCCGGCGACTTTTTTTCCTCCGGGAATACTACACCTGGAGGAAGCACGTTGCCCAGTCGTGTGCCAGTCAGGTGTTGTTTCACGCTTCGCAAACTCTCGTCACCCCTTTAGTCACGACTGATTTCAACGGAAAATTGCAAAACAGACGCGTGCGAGAGAGGACAACCCTCCCTGTAGGTTGAAATTGCACGTCTTTCAACCTCTTCAATAGACTGACGCGTGATCTCTCGCGGGTGGCTACGGCGAGCCTTCGTTTGTCCCACACCTTAATAGGGGGGTGGTTTGGGAGGCTTGTCTGACTTCTCAGCCTCCTGGAAACTACTCGCGCATCACTAATGACCCTTCACCCCGGAGGAGGACCACGGAAGCTGCCGGTCGAGCGTCAGCCACAAAGCGACGAGCAATTTCACGAGGACAGCAGCGAAGGCAGGTAAAATAAGTTCATAACCAAGTGTACTGATCAGGTGAGAACTTTTCTTTGCCACACCATTTGTTGCCGCAGTCAGAGGGACACCCCATGTCTTTGTGATGTCACTGAGGCAGGTTGTTGACGGTTCTGGTGTGTGATGTGAAACTATTGTTTCCAGGCCTGGTAATCTTGGTGGTTTCTGGTTTTGGAGCTAAGAGTTTTTGTGTAGACCGGGTACTTCTAATCTGGAGCTAATACCTGTGGTGTAGAGCGGGTAGGTTTGGTGTGGAACTACTTTTGTTCCCGTGGAGTACTTTTAGTGTTTGTGGCTAACACTTCCGGCGAACAGGTGATGGTCCTGTCCCGTGGCTGATCCTTCTGGCTTATTGCTGATGCTCCTGGGTTACACCTGTAGCTTGTGTTCATACTTGATACGTCCGCTTTTGAAACTGGACCTTCTGATGTGTAATCCACACTCTTGACAAGAACTTTTGTTTCACTTGGGCCTGAAGGACTGCTGAGGTCACGCACAGTTACAAGCTGACCGAAAATTATCAAATTATCGACAAACTAAAGATTATACACAGGAAAACAATAGAAGATGAATAAAAAGGTAGAGAGAAGAAGAAAGTAGAAGGAATAGAAAAATGAAAGAATGAACAAAGAGACGACTGGAAGCTTGTATGGGCGCTCACACACACACACAAGACAGACTCAGAAAACATACCAACGCAAACATAACAAACATGCATCCCACTAAAAAGAAAGTACTTTGGCTGTTAACATTTCAAACTAATTTAATAGTAGTTGATGGGCTTAAAATCAATCAATCTTTCAAAGATGTGGGTAATTTTATAAGAAAGGAATACATAGTAGCTGCACATGTAGAGTACCCGTTCTGAAATAAATTAATAATAATTTTTAGTGTTTGAAAATTAAGTTAAGTTGTTGATGTTTTAAAATAAAAAAGTTGTAGGTATTCTTTAAAAAAAAAATAAGGAAAGACACAACAGCATTGCATTTCCAGAAACTTCTTTCTTCAGCGTCTCCTGTAGTTGCAGACGACCCGCAGTGCCTAATTATACGCAGTCAATGCGACCGGAAGCTGTTCTGCCCAAACAAAATGCGTCAGTGCCGGAGGGGCCAAGTACGACAACGCATGTGATGGGGGAACCTGGGGAGGATTTCCGTAGCGGAACGACTGCAGGGGGAACTCTCATGCATTTTTGTTTTTTGGGGTGGTTCGTTCCTTCTGTCTGTCCTCCATCCCCTGCTCACCCTTTTCTGCTGCAGACCTTCTTGTAGTTCGTCCTGGGAGTAAGCTGGCCGGAAGCTGCGCCCGGTGACTGCGGGCCTCGTCCTTTGCTCGGCGACTGAGGTTCGGGCTTTGTGTTGACGTCTGCATCATTAACCTTCATTTCAGCCGGTGCAGCTGAGCTGACTTGCGGGATTTGGGGAAGGGCCACTCGGAGGTTTAGGGACGATGCACAACGAATGACAGCCGGTGCTAAAAGGCTCTTGGGAAGCTTGAAAATGTTCGTAAAGAGCAGTCACACTCTTTAAACACACATTAGGGATTTTTTGTTTGTTTTTCTTTTTTAAATTATTCTTCATATCCTCGTGTTGCTTTTTTTTCGGATCTGACGAGTGACGACATCACAAATTTGAGTTCGGTGGACCGTGTACTGGAAGCTTGAAGAAGGATGGCGCTCATAGATAAACCAAAATTAGCAGTCCACCTATCAAAACCGCACAATAAATGAAACAGAACTGTAAACTGGTCTTTGACCCTGCCAGGATCATTGCTCTTTATGTTGTTGTTGTTGTTGTTGTCGCTGAGCTGGCGATGGTGGTAATATTTGCGGTCCGGATGGCTGTCATGGACACAACACTGACTTACTGGATGTTCGTGAGTCGTCGGCAGAGCTGAAGATGGAGAGAGAGAGAGAGGGAGTGAAGAGAGAAAGGAGTCATTATAACTTGTAAATGAACTTTGTCACATTACACGTAATCACACGAGGGATGCGGGTCTTCACGACAGTCGCGACCAGCGTCAGATCGAGGCAAAGCCCCGTCTAACAGCTCTCTCTCTCTCTCACACGCACACACACGCACGCACACACACACTCTCTCTCACACACACACACACACACACACACGCACGCACACATGCACGACACCTCGACTGAAGGAACAAAATATGTAGCCAGAAACGAAGACAACCATGCTAGTAAGGGCCGGCAGAAAGGGAGGTAAATGAGGTCTGGGAGTAGAGTAGCGGGACGTGGGGAGCGAGCGGGGCCAGCTTGACGGGTCCAGAAGGAGTCGGAGGAAAAGGTTACGGCAAAAAGCGAGAAAAGGGAATTGATTGAACCGCTCTCACCGCCGCGGTCCGCTAGCATGACGTAGGCGGGGGTCCACAGTCACGTGGGGGTCCATTTTCCAAAAGGCGGCGCAGCGAGAAGGTTGGGTGAGTGGGGGTGAGGGGGATGTTGGTTGGCAGCCCGCTCGTGGCGCCCCCGTAACGTTTCGCTGGCAGCTCCGTGACGTTGGGCGCGAGGTAATTACGATGACAAAAGGAAGCAGGGAGGAAATTTACAGTGCCAGACCTGCAGCAAGGTCGTTAGACACAGCGACAGCAGACTCGCTCCTTTTGCTTCCATCTGTCTTCCTCCTTGGCTGGCACTTTGGGCTAAGTGACCATCGTCCCCGCCCTCCGGCAGCCTCCGCTCCCACCCCGCCGTCCGAGAACTCTGCCTCCATCCCGTAGCTTGGCGCTGTGGGGCCCGCACACTGCACACTGCTCACTGCTCACTGCTCACTGCACACTGCTCATTGCCACACTACTCACTGCTCATTGCTCACTGTTCACTGCTCATTGCTCACTGGTGCACACTGCTCACTACTCACTACTCACTGCACACTGCTCACTGCACATCTTCGGTTCGTAAAAAGTCTTGGCTTTTCTTTTAGAATATTATCGGACTCGTGGAGTACTAAATTTATTCCTAATGATTGGGAAACACTGAGTTCTAAATACTTCTCGATGATGATGACGATGATGATGATGATGATGATGATGATGATGATGATGATGATGATGATGATGATTAAAAAGCTCTTATATAGCACTTTTCTCCATGGGTATGGAGCTCAGACATCAAATGGGGTAAATAGCATGCAATTAGCAGAAGAGGGGTGTGGAGTAAAAGGAGGACGGGTGCATAGCCTGGTGCTGTCTTTTCACAGTTCAAGAGGTCAGATTTCAAGGGTTAGATATGCACTTCATGAAAGCAATGAACTAATAACAACATTATTCATTCACGTATGTATTCGTCGGATTGCTTACTCCAAGCCGAGAAGTGTTCACAAATTATGTTTTCACACCTAAATGGCCATCATGCTCAGTCTCTAAACATCGAGCAGTCAGTAGAATTTACAGAGTAGGATCAAGCATCATTTCTCCCCCTCTCTCTCTCTCTCACACATCAACTAGTGTCAAAAAGAAATCTCAAGATCAGAACGACACCCATGTCTCCCATTCAAAAGAAATTGAAGCCGCCGATATGTAAGGGTTCATCGCATCCACATGTGTGTTTGTTTACTCCACATATGGAAAAAACAAGTAAGTTAGTCTATACTTCTGTTCTCTTTATAAGTAAGAACAAATAAGTATAGTCTTTGACAGACACAGACAAACCCGGGTCTATTTCTGCATGTTTGTAAAAATGGATATAATAATCTACAACGATAAAAAATATTGTCAAGGAAAAAAAAGGAAAGATAAAACAAACGAGGAAACGAACACATAAATGAACAAACAAATGAACAGAACGAACAAATAATTAAATTTTCAATGGACTAAAGAACCTTTATTAAATATTGCAGAAAATCGTAAGATTTTTTTTTTTTTTAATAAAAAAGCTCTTTAAACCCCCTGAAGCGTGACATTAACGATGGCCGCCGACCGTAACCTTTACATTTTCCCACTGCGTCGGCCTACCATGACCTCAGGTTCACAGTTAGTTAAAGACATTACAAACTGTAATAGGCCTTTATCCAGCTGTCAACAGCGCCTTCCCGGGCTCTGGTCCCGCTCACCCTCCATTTTGCCAATGTCTCTCGTGTAGCCTCGTCTTGGTGGTGACTTCTGCTTGGCCTCCCACCTCAGAACTCTGTAATGATATGATAACAGGACAAGTCTCACAGGAGCAGTTGAGGTTTTCGGGGCACAAAAGGGGTTGTCTCAACTGAATTAAGCCGTTCACCTCTTGATTTCCAATTAAGTGCCAGTCATCTCCCGTTTCGGGGCGGGCGTCGGGCCTGCAGTTGACCCGCCATTGTGGCACCCTGCCACTGCTGCCACCTCTGGGACCGGTGCCAAAAGGCCCAGCAAGTCCGCATCGATGATGCGTGAATGTGGAAGCTCTCTGCAACATTAATCAACCTTTGTTTCGCATCACTAAGGACAATAAATAGAGGCACCGCCAGACCTCACGCAGCGCCTCTTGCCCTCCAGACCATCACCGACAACTCTCTTTAGCACAGACTTTGGTGCAACAAGCTGTCCTCTCGTCGTCGGTGACGAGAATTCTTGAGACTCTCAACTGGAGGAAGACCAGATGTAGCAGAGGGGACTCGTTTTAGTGTAGGAGAGAGACTGAGACTCTGTGAGTAATTTACAGGGAGTCTACGGGTGTGTCTATGGAGCGGCTTCTCGAGGACATTCTTACCCTACACTTTTTTCACTCAGCCAAAGTTATTACCACCCAGATATTTAGTCTGAAAATTTTCGACAATTTTCACTGAAATTAAAACTAAAGACAGAAATTCAAAAAAATTTAAAACATCCAAAATTATTGACGGAGAAAAACAAGCTTTTTTAAATAAAAAGGTTTTACAATCGTTTCGCGTCGTGTCCTCGGCAAAAATAACAGAACAAAACAAAAGAAAAATAAACAAGAATAGACACAAAAAAGCTATGGAATAAATCGTAGATTTCGAAATATTTTTTAGGTATAAAGAAAGAAAAAGAGCTTCAAAGGAGTATGAAAGAGAGAACAGCCTTGTCCCTAAAGGTGCAAGTGATGAAGAGGCTGCTTCTTGCCGATCCAGACACCCAACAATGTGAGCACACACACCTTCATCTCATCCTGTCTATGGGGCGCCAAAAGGGAATTTTAATAATTTTCTTTCTATCTATACCATTCATTTTGTATTTATAGAATGTATAATTATAGAATACATTCTATAACTATTGAGAGGAAATTTCGGTAAAATCCAAGTATATTCTTTATATTATTCTGAAAAGTTGCCATTCAATTTTACAGATAGAATTCGATAACATGGCAAAAGAGTGCATTCCATTATATATTGAATACTATATATTATATAGCCATACTATAGAATGCATTCTAAAATTATAAAATGAATTGTATAGCCAGAGAACGCATTTTATAATTCTAATATCAAATGAATGCATTTCATAATTCTTCTTTCAATGGAACTCGCTGTAGAATGCGTCCTATAATTATAGAATCAACTGTATAGCGAGAGAGAGAGAGAGAAAATTGTAAAAGAAAATCCCCTTTTGGTGCCTCCTACCTGTCCAGCTCATCAGTTCTGTGGTTTCCGCAAGAGCTCAGCGTGACTCGTGTCACGTGTCTCACACAGCACCATCCCTGTCTTTCTCAAAGAGAACGAGTTTCCTGGAGTTGAAGAATCGATTAATTGCCAGACTTTATCAGAGCAGACTTACAGATACACGTACAGTGGAAATATAAACTTGTGTTGAGTCTACACGTGGGCCTAGAAAGATTTTACTTTGGCGTTTATGAACGAAGTTTGTTGTTGTTGTTGTGTTGTTGTTGTTGTTGTTGTTGTTGTTGTTGTTGTTGTTGTTGTTCTTCTTCTTCTTCTTCTTCTTCTTCTTTTGTGCCTGTGTGTTATTCTGTCTAATGACAACATGTTTATTTGTGGATCAGATAAAAACTCTTAAGAACCTAATAGTGTAATATTTGTTTTTCAATGACCTGCTAATTTTCATGTCACCCTAACTCTGGGTGACCACCCACTTCCCCCTTCAGCGCCTCCTTACGTTTCCAAGATACACACTTGTCTAAATCATAGTTTACAGCAAGAAGTCAACAACTCAAAGACAACAAGAAAAACAGAGATGATATAAACAAATATGCCTAATTTTGTGGACAAACTTTTGTGGAGTTTTACCTCTTTCTATGCATAACAGTCTTTTTATGAATGTGTCTCAAGAACGGAAGACAGGACGTATTCACCCAGAGTTTTTGGAAATAGTATCCATCACTGAACTTTACCCAGTCATTAAAACAATCCTGTACCCGACTACTCCTGTTTAATAGTGCAAAGTAATATGAAGAATTATACACACTTAATATTATACGCATTCACAATTATCGTATGTTTAATATTGTAGTATTCTTTATTAATTATGCCAAGAAGGGACAGACCCCGTGGACAGTTCTTTTTCCCAGGAGCGGATGTAGCTGACTAGTCTTTGTGCCTCGTGTGTGCAGCGTCAAGGCACCGGTCAAAGAGCCGCCCAAGAGCAACCCCAGCAAGCGGCACCGCGAGCGCCTGAACTCTGAACTCGACCACCTGGCCAGCCTCTTGCCCTTCGAGCAGAGCGTCATCTCCAAGCTGGACAAGCTGTCCGTCCTCAGGCTGGCCGTCAGCTACCTCAGGACCAAAAGCTACTTCCAGTGTAAGTTTGTCTCTGTCTTTGTATCTATGTCCATCTATCTTTTAGTTGGTGCGTCTGTCTGTCTGTCCGCCTTTCTACCAGTGTGTCTGTCTGCCTGCTTGTCCACTAATGGTGCATTCTCTCTTTTCTTTTTTTTTCTTTTTTTTTTCTCCAGTAAGCTTCTTTCAAGGTTCAAGGTTCACCGTTTAAGTTTCTTTGGTTCATCGCAACATCTCCATTGCTACCACAACGGGATCTCTGCCCGAGGCGAGGCATAGAAATTAAACCGTAATTAAAACTCGAGCACCACGATTTCCACTCCAGCATACTGAACTGATGGATGTCTGATAATGCAGGACAAGTGCGTCAGACTCGGTCCAGCCCCTTAGCATCCCCATCCAGCAAATTAAAAAAATAAAAATAATTAAAGAAATATATTGATTGCGTTTGACTGTATCGCATTCTGAGAGGAAAGACGGGATTACGAAAGCGCAGGCACTTGAAATACAGTTTATGTTACTAGAGGAAAAATGACTCGTCGCCATTTGTTGTCTAACGGGGTCTCTTCATGCGGGGCCCCTGTCCCTGACGGAAACGCTATCGATTCCTCTCGTTCAACGAGTGTTTAACTTCGTGCTGCATAATTGGCGTAATGAATGGTGCTGGCTAGCTTTCTCCCGCTTACCTTCGGTCCATATCGGGATAGCCCCGCGGGGCCCAAAAAAATGACAAAAAGCAAAATAAATAATAAAAAAATGTTCCACAGAATTAAAATATCGCCCGCCACTTCAAGATTTGTTCTTTTCACCGACCGATGCCTGGCAGCTCCGACATTAAGTCCCCCACCCTACTCTCTCTCCCTCCCGACTCCCTCTCTCTCTCCCTCCCTTGCTCCTCTTAACTGTACCCAACCTCTCTCCCCCCTCTCTCTCAGAAGGGTGTTGTTTCTGCACACTGAAGCAGCAGGTCTAGTATTACCTCTCCCTTTTATGCATAGATTTGTGGTAGGGGGGTTGTTGGTGGAGGGAGGAAAAGCGAGTGCGGTGCCGCTATTGTTTTGATTAAGACACGGCCATTGAGCGACGGGCTCTCATTAAATGGCGATGAGCTATGGGGCATGTCAGACAGCCGTGCTATTAGCCGCTAATCAGATGGGGCCTGAGAGGCTAAAGTATAGTGCACGCTTGCTTTAACTCGCGCAGATAGGCAGTGCTGCCGGATATCATCAGTTGCAGTCCATATGATCTGACCACTATTACCTCGGCCTTCATAGTTTTAGCTGGTAGTTTCCTCCGAGTTTCCCATCACTAGCCCCCCCTGTCCTCCACTTTCCCTCTTCCACTGTTTTCCAAACAGGCACTTCCTTCCCTCCCTCTCTCTCTCTCGATCTCCTCCCCCCCTTCATCTCCATCACCCATCTTTCCATTCTCCAACATCCTGGTCACTGGAAAGAAACGACTTATCTTAGAGATGTGTAGGAGAGAAAGGGAAAGATAAACATGGTTCGTGTGTGGGGGTGGGTTGGGTGGGGAGGAAGAAAGAAGTAAAGGGTTGAGAAACGGTTGACTCGCACCCTCCCCCCGACCACGAAAAGATCTGTCATAAACCGTCTGTAATAGAAGGATGCTCGCACAAAATTATGTTAACATCTTCGAGTGCTTAGAAAACATGGACTCGATCAACAAATGTCAGAGTTTTCCACTTGGATGAATGAAACCTATATTTTTGAGAGCGAGGTGGAATAGAAAAGGCAAAAGACAAGTATTAATAAGGTTTCCATATATATATATAGTAGTCAGACATACGCAGGCAGACGTACATGAACCACAGACATTTTATTTACGCCTTTTTATTAAAAAGATCGTCAGAAAGTAAGACAGACAGACGGACAGACGGACAGACAATGACATTTCTTTATTTACAAGAGGTAAAATAAACAAGAAAATGTTTTTTTTTTCATTTAGCCCTCGCCCTCTACAGGGAAGAAAATTAACTGCGTAAATGTAATTAATTAATTATAGAATAATAATTTGTGGTAAACATAAAGGAAGGTGGATATGTACAAAAATATGTAAGAAAAAAATATGGATATGTGTGGATATATTTACAAGGTTTCCTGGAGTTGAGAGGAATCTCAGCTATATATGTCTTGAAAGTATTTAGATAGATGGAGTCGAAAGCAGTTCAGGGAGTTCAATTGCTTTAGATGGAGAGGTAGACTGTTCCACAGTAGACAGGTAGGTAGGTATGTACATCAATAGATATATCTCAGGACATGCTAGCGCTGCAAGTTATGTGATAAACGTGGGTTGTAAGATGGGAAGGACGTGTGGCTGGGTGGGGTGGACGGGTGGATAGTGGGGTGGCTGGGTGGGTTAGCTTGCACGTCAGCGTAATGCGAGGGTACAAGCGGGTTTGCCGGAGCAACAGGGATGAAGAAGATAGTGTAGGAGAGACCACGACCCGATACACCGCGCGTTCAGCAGTGCGTGACCACAATCAGTAGCCGCCATTATCGTCTGCAACAATAGCGCCCTCTTGAGTTTCTAGGTGATCTCGGTGACCTCCCCTGCTAGGCGCTTTGTCGCCGCTTGACAAGGCACATAATCAAAATTCGCTAAGTACCGGAGCGACGACGCCGCCTACCAAAACTTCTGTTTGTCCAAGGAGGACTTAACTGCGTGGCTCGAGCAGGGTACAAAGATCAGAGCCTACCGGGGTATAATCAGCACTCAGGTGTACGCCCCGCGAGGTGGCTGGGTGGGTCGGGGTGGGGTGGGGTCGACATGGGGATAGCAGGTGGCAGACCTGGACAGGGGAGGAGACAACCACACCATCTCGGCTTACCTCGGCGATTTCTAGGGTTTCATTCGCTCCGCACTGCCCTGACCGCAAGTCGGGTGCGGAGCTGCGCACGCATTGCCGGATGGTCACGTCATTCGTCCGCTTACGGCGCATGCGCAAGATCTCCGTGTAAAGGTAAAGGTAAAGGTCGTTCCCTGCCCTTTTCAGGTAGTTTGGGGAGTGAGGTGTCAGAGACCTCACTTAATTATGTGGGGGCGGTGCCCATCTCATCTCCCTCCCTGCCTTACCTTCCAGAACCAAAGAGTCAGGTACCCATTCCTCCAGATGGTCGACTTGATGAAGGTTTCTTGCGCGACATGGGTATCGAACCGTTGCGCCTCTCAGTGAGGGTTGTCCCCCCCCCCTGGTTTACCTCCTTCATCTCCCTTCATCCTCCCCCTCGCCACATCAAATAGCATGGCGATTGTGGAATCACTAAAAGAACTTTCCTCTCCATTAAACTAACCTACTAGAAGAGAGTTTTATATTTTTGTTCCTTGTGATGTTGGTGTTCCTGTGCAAGACAGTGTTTTTGAACGATCTAATTCTACGACAGTTTTAATTTCAAACTGTCCATATTTGATATAAACACCTTCAAAATCTGAAGAATTTAGGTATGAAATTTAAAAAAAAAAATCGTCGAGAAAAAAAGTAGATAAATTTAATTATCTATTTGAACATTTTTTTTCTATTTTGTTGATTGCACTAATCCTTTTTTAATACATTACTAGGCTATCACCGCATTTTAAAAAGCTTATTTATGATTCCGACGAACTGTTGTTACTCCTGTTGTTGTTGCTTCTGCTGAAATTTCTTATGTACCTTGATAGTCGGCTCCATAAAATATATTTTCAATTTCTGTGAATAAAAGTACAGGCTGAGATGGCAGTGTCCAAAATTCATTCCTCCGATTTAACATTTTTTTTTCTTTTCTTTCCAATTTAATGACATTTGGTGACGAATGATCAATCTAGAGAAATGGGGGAACCGTCAAAATGATTCGTGGAAACCGTGTTGTGCTATGCGATTGTTCGCGCTTCAATTAAACCTGTGTTATTTAATCAGCCTGACTGGCGCAACCCCAGACGCTCACCTTTTGTAGCCAGCCTCCCGGGACGGGTAGCCCCGGATTAACTGATGCCTTTGATCCGTCAATCAATGCATAATTTTCATTAGTGCTATAAATAATTGACCGAACAGATGCCGTGCTGGCCCGTTCATTCAAGGTCTGTCGACTTGACGGTATTTTCTTACCCGGCGCGAGGCGCGGTGCTTGCTGGGACAAAGCAGAAGGTCTGGGCACCAGACGCTGGCCATGGGTTCTTCTGTGCCCGGCGTTCGGCCCGACTGCCACCCGCAAAAACTAATGGAATTAACACACCTGCCTTCTCTCTCCCTCCTCGTCTTCGAGTTTATTTCCTTGGCATGATTCAGATTGAGGTGTGGTGGTTGGGGAGGGGAGGGGAGGAGTCAATGACGGATGAATCAGACTGGACGTCAGGTAAAAATCTCCAGGGAACCGTGACGGCAGCCATGACCGCTTTCTTGTCACTCTTTGACATTCTGCACACTTGGATTAAGAGAAAATTCAGTCCAGTAGGGAATATTTAGACCAAAAAAAATTTCTGGATGTCTGAAATTTTCTTTTATGCGCGTTTCCCTGAGCACTTTAATTCTTTGAGGATGCAGCGTGCAGTGATAAGAGGAATTCTATTGTTACCTTTATCAGTCAATGGCTTTATTATGCTTTATCATTGGTTTTTAACTGCAAAAGCGATCTTTTAGAAAATGAAGCTGCCAGGAAAGTTTTGCAAATGAGTGAGCGATTTAATAAAGAAGGAATATGAGAGAGAGAGAGAGAGAGAGAGAGAAAAGAGCAGGCAGGAAGGACGTAGCTGAACGTGTTCTTATTTGTCCAGTGCCGGGATGCCTTGTTATAAAAGTATAACAAACAGTTGTAAAAGTATTTACTGAATGTTTTAATCATTTCACACTCATTTAATCATTTTTGTGTTACTTTTTGAATACCGACTGCAACCGCAAAATATTTTAACTTACTCTTTCGTTGTTTTCAACTTTGCCTTTATATCTTACTGTATTCTTTCAATATTTAAAACCTGTGATTATGCTACTAACTAAAACTGACTGTTTGCTGCAAGAATTTAAAACCATAAACATTTATCATTTTTTAAATTTATATTTGGTAATTTTTTTATCATTTATCATTTTGTCATAAACATTTTTGTCGCAGCTCATAGTTGTCCATATATTTATTCAAATTATTTTCGAGACTTCTTGAACAGCGAACGTTTCGAGCTTTTCTCGTGACAATTTTTTAATTAATAATTTAATTATGAGAGGATTTCAGTATTTATTTTTCTTCCGTTGTTTTTGAAGCTCGAGAGTACGTGACGTGAGACCGGTTCGTTACTAAAAATAGCAGAAAAAAAAGTTATTCGATTGCCAGTGCGCTCGATTGCCCGCCTGTTTCTCTAACACTTCATTACAACAGCGGGAAGAAAAAATTGCCTTCCACTCGGGACCCCAGGCCTCAAGAAACGAAGAATAACCCCAGCACCATTTTGAACTCGTCACTTTTATTAATGTCCCCGGGGGTAGATATCGACAGGCCACGCGGAACTTTCTGCAGCAATTCTATTTTCTTCTCAGCACGAACAAGACAAATGGATTGTTGACTGTTTTGATAGCCGCCTTCAGAGAAGCAAGGGCACAGGACGGTGCAGGAAGGCGCCAGTTACATGCTTTTATCACCTGCAGGGATCTCCCAGGTGTTTTGATTTTGCACACGATTTTATTTTTCGAAAGAAGGGAATCGAGGATGGGTGGGGTGGGGGTGGGAAGGACTAGGAGCGGAGGGTAGGGAACGAAGGAAGTCATTTCTGTCAGACCCTACAGCAGGTCAACAAGCGGTCCATCGCAGATCCCTGACATCATCGAGGTTTTTTCTTCCTGTCCTCCTGGAGGGTCTTTTTTGACTTCCTTTGAGTTGGGAGGTAGGGGGAGGGAGAGGAGGAAGGGAAAGCCGGGGTGGGGCTCTGACACGTCATTGATTAACAGATTCACTGCCTCCGTACGTTGCTGGACACTCGGGTGCAATTAAAGACACATTCGGACCATGTGCTTCGATGGTGTCCGCCTTGTGGCGACACCAAGAAGTTTTCTCCCCTTCCACTCACTTCCATGACCGTTTAGAAAAATGTTTTAAACATTGAAAACTCTCTTTACAGACATCAGAACCCATCAGACACGTAAGAGGTCTGAGGTCCGGGCTTTTGCAATTTTTGTTTCCATTAGGATGTCCAGGCCATTTTGTGTTTTTTCCCCCAGAAAAGATCGGAAGCCTCCAGGCTGCAGGCGAGAAGAGCAGCGAGAGCTGTCAGAGGTTAGCTTCCCCTCACTCGAAAGGGAACTGCGGGATATCTCTCACCATGGGTCTTTAGGGGGGGCTGTTTATATGGGGCGTGCATGACACCAGCTCAGACTGTCACACGTCTAGTGGACCCTCTCTTCGTCACTGATTTTACTACTCTTAAAGGCTGAGTTTTTATGCAACGTGTAAAGTGATTAAAAAATAATTAACCTCTAACCTATGAAATACTCAGAATGCAATGAAATTAAAATGATGTAGGTGGTAGCTAAACTACTTTGAAGACTCCTTGTTAGCCAAACTGTCATTGAAGACTTCTCTGTTTTGTATATTTTTAATTTTTTTTAAAGAGAATAGTTTTTTTCCCGTGCAGAAAACAACTACTCAAACTGATTATCCATCAACATAAATATCAAAAAAAAAAAAAAAAAAAACGTTGTCACGTCCAAATGTTGGGTAGATAATAGTTCTCACCTCAATCCACAGGACATACTCCTGTTGTCTAGTGTCAGGCACTTAAGTGATTAAATAACATCGGCAATAAATGTAATATTATTTCTGGTGGCCACTTCAAAACATTTTTGCTTTGGTAGAACATCGTTTTGTGGAACATTGTGGACTGCTTCATTTGTTTTTAAATCTGTAGCTTTGAAGCAAAGTAAAGAAATACAAGACGAACGCTTTCTTGCCCCGGTCCAGTAGCAAAACAAATTATTTGTTTGTCGTCCTGCCCTGTTTCCAAAACTTGGGAGAAAACTTCCATTTTCAGTTTGCACGTTTGGTCCACACTAGCAACGGCAGCTGCAGTGTCTATGTCATACAGGACTCCCGAAACATCCCAACATCTGTTTCAAGTAATTAGCTTCGGTGCGAGCTCGGATTTCGTGGCCATTAATTACTAAATAATGTGGGGCAAAAATATTGCTGGCCATGCGGTGGGCGGCGGTAGGCGCGGACACTGCTGGGCTTATCGCCATGTTTATGACGGTGGGCTCGATGGCTGGGACACGGTGTTAGCGGGGATTACAGTGGGAGGACGTGGGTCTCGGTGGGTTTTGGTTGCTAGCTGGTACCCGTAGACTGACTGACACTTTTGGATGCACAAGGGGCACGCGCATGGACATGCACGTGCAGAAGTGCTTGCTTTAAAAAAATGAGAATAGAGATGTGCGTGTGTGTGGGTATATGCATGTGTGTGAAGAGAGAGAGAGGAAGGAGAGTGTTTTTTTTTAAAATTTATCTTGCTGCTTTTGTTTGTTTGTTTGTTTGTTTGATTGTTTGTTTGTTTGTTTGTTTGTTTGATTGAAACCCACGTGCAGTCTAAACTGCCTTACTGATGATGACATCACAATCATCTGTTTCAGCCGTTTTGCCTGCCAGGTATGGAATCGAAAGCCACCTTATGTCTAGGGCACACCTGTTCCACGAACCCAACTTTTCCGAAGGAGACAGCGTGCTGCAGGTTAGTGTTCAATATTTTCGTATGCCGTGAGACAGACATTTTACAAATTTCTGGGTTAGATGTTTTCTGCAGGACAAAACCTTTTTATAAAATAAAAGTTCTGAGCTCTACACAAGAATCTCTCAAAGTCTTAAACATAGTTTACCTCAGGGATTTGAAATGAAAAGCTTCGGAGCGCAGAAGTGTTTCATTTTAAGTGGAAATTATCATGTCCACAAATCATGAAACACGCAGTATGTATAGCAGAATTGTTTTCACACTGCCAGAATCCCACAATTATTATTTTTGTTGTGGCAGGCTCTGTACGGATTCATCTTCGTCGTAACGTGCGATGGAGAGGTATTCTTCGCCTCCAGAACTGTAGAGCAGTACCTTGGCTTCCACCAGGTGAGAATTTATCTTG
The DNA here is from genome assembly GCF_003073045.1 of Pomacea canaliculata. Taxonomy (NCBI): domain Eukaryota; kingdom Metazoa; phylum Mollusca; class Gastropoda; order Architaenioglossa; family Ampullariidae; genus Pomacea; species Pomacea canaliculata. The sequence goes on from NC_037595.1 coordinate 11,915,002, forward strand.
CTAAAGGCCGTTCTTAACCAGGCAAAACGCAAAGCTCCAAACCTCCAAAGCTTACTAAATCATATTGCATCGGCAAATAAATTTGGACGTTGACAAAATGTTCCGAAGAATTTTCCCCAAACCATTGTTTTTTGTTTTTTTTTTTTTTGCTCTTCACACCAAACTTAGTCAAACCAATTCAATGGCGCCAGGTATTACCCGTCCTCCCACCAGGTCCAGACGGCTGGTCCTGCCGCAGCCGCACGATTAAAGACATTAAATTACAGACTTGCAGTCACGTGATCAACCCCAAGTGTCAGGACATGATCTACGCTGACCTCTGGTCTTGCACCTAAGCGGCTTTCCAGAACTAACACACGTGTCCCCGACCCCACCAGCCATCACCACCCCCTACCCCGACCTCCCCAATTCGGATAGTTAATTAGCTGCTTTTGGGAGTCATTAATAACAACGGCTCCCGCTAATCTTAACAAATCGCATCGTCCTGTTCTCAGGGAGGGGGAGCAGAAGTGAAGGGTGAAAGGGAATGAGTGTGAAGTGAACTTTTATAGATTGAAATGGTGTCGACAAAGAGACGAATAAACGGAGACAGTTTAGAAAGGTGAAGGGTAGTGGCTGAGAGGGGCATGACATGACTTCTGTTTTGAAAAGTGGAAGTGATGTTAGCGATGAAGAATCTGAACTGTGAGGAAATTGTATTTGTAAATCCATTCCACATTCTTAAACAACTAAAAAACTTTTTAAAGTAATATACCAAATTGAATTTTAAGGAAATTTAACGGCCTCTTCATTAGTTTTCTGTTGAAATTTTGTCAATCATCTGAACCTCTTATTTTTTTTATTACTCTGCATGAAATGTAAATAAAATTTAATTTTTTAATCTCTAGAAAGTGAAATAGAAAATACTTACAGCCGCACACGAATGATTGCTTTCTTTGTGGATACAAAGAGTAAATTTGTTTCTTAAGCTGGTACACGATTTTTCTTGCTAAGACTTACAAAACATTATTTGTTTAAGATTACCCGTATTTTACTGTTGTTACCTGTCAAACCAAGATCGATAAGAGATTTAAAGGATTTAGATAATACAATGTCAAGACAATCTGGATGATTGTCCTTGGCAAGTCTTTGTTTTGAAAACAAAATGATATCCGCCTTTCAGTCCGACATCATCCACCAGAGCGTAATGGAGCTGATCCACTCGGAGGACAGGGAGGAGTTTAAGAGGCAGCTCACCTGGAACGCCATGTTGCCGCAAGAAAAATCTAACATTCCTCTTCATGAAGTTATGCTTCCAGGTGAGAATAGCAGGGGAGGTAACGCAATGGTGTCTGCTCACAAGTTCTGTCGACATTTTAAGATGGTCTATAAGAACAACCCGCGTTGAGGTTGACTAATTTAATAAGCCATTTATATGCAGGGAATAATTGGAAATAATTGCAGAATAATGTAAAGGTATGTCGCACAACATGGATTGTTGTTGCTTCACAAAGATCCAGTAAAGTCAGCAGCAGAATCCTCGGGTAGGCGAGAAGCAAGAAGCGCCTCGACTTCAGTTTTTTTTTCTGTTGTGACAGAGAACATCCAGCATCTTCACCGTTCCTTCACTGTCAGGTTCCGGTGTCTCCTGGATAACACATCTGGATTCATCGTAAGTTGACACTTCATGTCCTCACCTCTATATAAAGTGCAACATATGATGGCTGATGTCGTCGTCGTCGTCGTCATCATCATCATAGCCCTAAAAATTATCTTTTTTTTCTTATTGGCATGTTCTATCCTGCTATAGTTTAACAAAGAAAAACAATCATTCTACCAGCTATTTGATTATTTTTCGTAGACGCTGGAGTTAAACGGGTGGATAAGGGTGCTGCATGGCCAAAGCCCTCGAGCTGAAGATCCTCAACTCGCTCTCTTTGCCACGTGTTCGCCCTTTGGTCCTCTTTCACTCTTTGACATACCGTCCAGGGAGCTCACCTTCAAAAGCAAACACAAGATGGACTTTTCCTCGATCACCATGGACAACAGGTAAAACATTCAGAAGATTTTATTTATTTTATTTATTTACTTTATTTTCTATTTTTGTTAAGTGTCTTTTTTCTCTAGTTATTTTTCTTTGTTCATTTTCATAAAATCGTATTTACAGCTTTGTCCACTGTGGACAGCACATTGTCGACGGTGATCTCGCGTGCAACACACATATAAGCTGCCTGATTACTGGCCACGTGACAATCGCAATGATTGTTTTTTTGACACTTTCATTTTCGCTGGTGCAAACAACTCGCAGTCCTCTGCTCACGTCATCAAAGTAGCTCGCACTTGTTCTTACAGTGTAAGAACGATAGCTTCTACTCCATTCTACACTTTTTTGGTAGGAAATCACGGGCAAGTATCAACGCACGCTGATTTGAGATTTTTTTTTTAACTTTTGTGTAAAATAAACTTTTTTTTAATGACAGTGGGACCTGGTCGGTGCTTAAAACTATCTAATTACAGAACAGAAGAGCCGGCTTTGAAGCCGGAGGATTAGTGCCCCGGAAGTGCTAAATCACTCAGACAGAGTTCACGAAGGATTAGAGTGAGTCCTCCATTTCACAGTCTGAACTGTGTGAACGTGTGACTCGGATGTAACATGGCGGGGATCTGCTTGGTCAACTGCGAGAGAACCTTCAAAGCAGCAACTCGAGGGACATTCCTTTCTTATGTTCATCGTAGAGAATTGGAAGTGTGAGGGTGGTTGGTTGTCAAGGTGGAGAAGGTCATCTGCTGCATGTTTTTTTCTTTAAAAAAAATTTCAAATAGCTGAGGCAAGTTTTGACAATATTAGGAAAGGCCTTTTACAAAATTACCAGAGGTACAAACAAATCCAGCCCACCTCCACCCCGAAACCCGATCGCGTCTCCAAACGACGGTCTCCAAAAAACGAGGAGGCGTCGAGGATTAGAACGACTGCAGTGAACCGCACCCCTGTCTACCCGGGTGAGACGGGTGCAATGGAGTACAGTTCATAATGCCGAGCTTCGCCATACCCGGCCTTGCCAAAATTGAGTCAAAGGTGAGAGTCAAGGGTGACCACTCTTACAAATGGGCCATGGACGATTCAGACCTCGAGCTAGCTTAGGAGTCAACGAGAATAAATCCGAGTTGCCGGGGTCCTGGCCGCTTGTATCGTATGACACATTCCATCCGACAAGTTATCGCAGCTGAAAGGTAGGCAGCCAAGTCCCGGTCTCCTGTGCACCCGGCAGAACGGCAAAGGAAACGCGATCCTGATGGCGACTGACTGGGAGAACAACCTCTCCGGGTGTGCTCCATTGTTTTGCTCCTACGGTCCAGATTGGCAGAGGCCGAGATGATCGGGTAACCAGGAGGTAGATAGTGTTTTCCACTCGACGATGACCCCGGAGATTAAACGTGTGTGGGAAACGACCACACAAGAAGAAATGCACTAAATACACCCGACTGAGCAAAAACAACTCAACGGTCTCACATCTGATAAATCACTTTACTGTTGTGTCCGTTACCGTGGGTATATGCACATTGTTATGTAGGGTATTTGTTCACTTGGCAAAATATTTATTGTCTTTTCTTTGACAGACATATGCTCCATCGGCTGATTTTTATTTTGGGTGAATAAATAATTCTATAATAACAGAAATAATCATCGAAAACGTGTTTAGTTAACGAGCGGGTCACGTGCGACATAACAAGGTGGAAGATCACAAGTCCTCTAATGTATCAGTTCATCAGGTTATTGTGATGTAACCAAGTGTTCCGTGGACTCCGACCAATTAAAAACTCATTGATTTTGTTAATTGCCTTTTTAATTTTTCATAGAGATTAGTGCGATAACAAACTTAAATAAAGAGTTCGGGAGAAGGGTTTTGATTGACACCACTTTAAGGAAGGTACATATTATATAAACACGAGACAAAGTGGGAGGGAATGTACCTCAGCAAAGCCCAATGTTTGAAAGAAGGTCGTGGGAAAAACCGAATTCGTCATATACTACCTTTCAACATAAAAGAAAGTATCGTTGTTCTTCGTTCAGATTGCTGGAGTCCTCGCCGTCTCTAAATACTTTGATCGACTAACGGGCAGAAGCAAACGTCGATTCCAATTTCAGATTTTGCTTATTCAAAGACAACCACACCATAGAAAGTAGTCGTGTTAAGCAAATTGAAAAGACACGCGAAACCATTGTTTGTTCCAGGGGAAAGATGATGTTCGGTTTTTCTGAGCACGAGCTCTCCTCCAAATCCGGATATGACATCATACATCCGGATGACCTGTGCTACTTTTCCTCAGCACATCAGGAACGTAAGTATTTAGCTTCTCGTCAGATGTATTCCAGGATCCACCTTCTGCCCGATGTCTTTGTACCGTGCTTGAATTACCCGTGTTTTGAAGTATTATTTCTCGTGTTTCGAATGTGGTGTACGTAACAGAAGTTTGTTTTTTTGAACAAAAAAGTCTCTTTCCAAAGATAAAATATCCAAATGTCCATGAATTTCCGCAGCAAACAGGACGCGCAGAAGTTTTAAATGTATGGAACGAAATTTTTTTAATCAGAAGGAATCTGTGAGTATTTAGAAACTTGGCGCCATTCTTCTTCTCATGCAATGTCTAAGAGAATCATTTGTGTGGCGATCAGTAATCAAGACAGGAAGCTCAGGGCTGATTGCCTACCGCTGGTTGACCAAGGACTGGCGCTGGATGTGGCTGCAGTCCAGCTGCAAAGTCATCTACAAGAACAGCAAGCCGGACTTCATCATCTGCACTCATCGCCAGCTGACGTGAGTGACACAGATTGTTAATTATTGTTAATTATGCGACTGTATTGGATAAGTTACAGTACACCAAGGAATTGCAGATTTTTCTTCCTTTGCTGTTTAGTGAAGATTATGAGACCGTCTATGATATAGAATATTAGCTAAAAATATATACACGTTCATTTGATTCGCAAAGCTTTGAACCCGCATATCTGCATACATGCGACTCCCTCTCTCTCTGTCACACACACACATGTATTTATTTTATATACACAGGATGTTCAAATGAAATATGAAACTGGGATTCACTTTGGCAATATTGAATGTGGAAAAAGAAATAAGAATACATTTGCAGATTTTTGTTTGACAGCGATGACGAAGGCCAGGACCTGTTCACCAAGAGAGGGAACGAGTTCAAGCTGCCCTACCCTCTTTTAGACCTCGACATGTGCACTGGCTTTGGGTTTGGCGACGAAGACCTCGGGGCAAAGTCCAAGTCAAACAAAAGCAAGAAAAAGGGAGGGCAGGGCAAAGACTGTGGCCAGAACGGGAAGAAGCGAAAGGGGGGTGCCACGCCCACCCCCGCCGGCTGCATCATCAACGGCATCGCCAACTATGGGACGCACTATCCGACCTTCAACGCCTACGAAGCACCCGCCACCGACTTCAAAGCCGCCGACTTCCTGTACCCGTATGGCTCCAACAGCTACTCGCTCGAACCCGATCTGTACCGCTCGCACGGTTACGGAGCTTTCACGCCGTCAGTGTACCACCCTGTGGACACGTACAGGTTGGATTCAACCGACAAACACGGCCTCTCCAACGGGTACTTCCCGGACCACAGACAATACCAGCTACCCCTACCTTACGGCAGCAACGCCTACTCTGACGTCATGGGGGCGTCCGCCAAGTACGGGTACGATGTGCCGAAATACGGCCTTGACACCTACAGCCTTGACCTCACCAAGAGGATGGGGATGGGGGAGGATGTGACGCTCCCCCACCCGTCACACCCTCCGCCCCCGCTTCACGCGGCCTCACACATGGAAGCCGCGGACGGGAGGGGGAAGTTCGTCCATGAGTTCCATCCCCAGCATGACAGATACACACCCCGGGTGAACGGCTCGGGTCTCGAGCCTGTGGACCTTCGATCGCCCATGTTCGGGCCGACCTCGTTCATGAACACTGTCGAGGGGTCGGTGGCTCCTCCATGTGTGCCTCCGGCGCTGTTCAAAGGCGTGCATCACAGTTCTGCCCCAGTGGGTGGCCCTCAGGCACCTCCTCCTCCACCGCCGCCCTCAAACCTTCTGACCAAGGATCCCAAGCTGGACAAGTCTCTGTCGGTCATGACATCGTCCGCGTCGTCTCTCTCGGCATTGCCTCCCTTGCCATCAGCTGACCTCATGCCGGCCATGACGCTCAGCCACAACACCGTCATCAAGAGCACTTCCGGCCTCCACGACCCCGGCGTCACGCACATGCACCTGAACGTCAGCACCGCCTCCCTGACGCTGGGGTCCGGTGGCGCTCAGACGCCACCCAGCGTGCCCCACACGCACCCTCTCACCCGCCACCACCCGTCCAAGGCGTGTGACGTCAGTGCGGGTTCTCCCTGGAACGTGTGCCCCGCCGGGATTCACGTGGGCAGCGGGAACGGGGCAAACGGCGGAGTAGGGTTGGGGACCCCCAACACGGTTACCAGCCCCTGTCGTCAGCAAGACCTCAGGGAGGACATGGGGGTCGGGGTGCACATGAACGGTACGCAGGAAGACCATCATACCCATGGTAACTCCAGTCCCAAAACTGCCGGCATCCCAGCCTCCGTCATCCAGTCCAGGTGAGATCACAGGTAGCATGCAGTCGGTGTGGGTTCTTCTTGCATCCAGGTTTTTGCTAATCTTTATATCATTCTATCTTACATACTAGTTTGCTTTCTACTCTCGCATCCAACATCCTTCACCAAAGTTCATTCTTTTGTCCATCTACCTCTTCCTTGTTTGCTTTCTATGAAAGAAAAGAATGAACCTTTTTATCCATTTTTTTTGGTTGCAGTTAAAGGTATACATTCTCGATTGATCTCTATCTCTCACCCCAGTACATCTCCGTCATTACTTTTCGATATTTTTTATTTGTTTTCTTAAATGTTAGTTTCTTTCCTTTCATGCATAAAGAACTTTTGACTTTCTCACAAAATGACACACAATGTTATTTAGTCAGGAAGAGGAGACGAGATATGAATGAAGCAGGCGCTCAGTGCGGGTAGGCGAGCGGGAGCGAGACTTTCAAAAGCAAAAAAAAAAAAAATAAATAAAAAATAATAATAATAAATAAATAAAAAATAAAAATTACTAATTTTGATAGAGTTCAGTTTTGTGACAATGTATTCACCAGATTTTGCTATTGCGAAGGAAAACTCCAACTGCAGGTCATAAAGCATGTGAAAACATAGTTTTATAGTTTTCTTTGCAATTCAAGATTTGCTGAAGAGCTGCTGTACTTCGATTCCAGGATATGCGAAAAACAACCTGCTGGGATCCCAGTTCCAGTGGTGAAGTCCTCATCCACCTGGCTTCAACACTTCAATAACAACAATAACAACAACAGTCACAGTACGGCGAACAATAACTCTGCCAATGGAAGCCTTTTACATCTGACAACTGCGGAGAGGGACTGGGGGCCGACCCAGGATTATTTCTCCAAGTCCTTCCGCGGCCATCTCGGTGATAATTACCAGAATATTAAGGTAAATATTAATGATGGTCGTCTTCTTTCGTGTTGGAGAATTTTCCCTCCTTTTTCTGTGCTTTTGAACTCCTCCAACTCTTCTTCCATCTCGTCCTAACTCTGTCTGTGTTGGTGTGTTGCCAGGTGGATGTTCTCTAGCCGTGTCCAGACCAGCGCCACCACGTGACCAGAGGCACATCGTCGAAGCAGCGTCCACGACGCTCTCCTCCAGGCAAGAGATCTCTCAGCACAGGAGGGACAAACCTTCAAACGGTTGCAGGAGTCTCTCGAACCTTCGCACGCTCTGCTGCACAGCGCCGCCAGCCTGTCCTGCAAGCAGTCTGTGACGCGGGACGACGGACTGGACGCACGCGATGTCATTCTCAGGCAAAGACTCGACCACAGATGGGATCTTCGAAAATGATGTTCTGGCCCTTGTCGAACGTTTTGACCAAGCTTGGATGAAAGTCACAGGACACCAATGATGTTTATTCGGGGGAGGGGTAGGTGTTGATAAACGTTCGGAACATTTAACCGTTGATGAACATGCCGAGCAAAGTCCATGTTTATATGCCAATACATTGCCAATACATTTACAAATATTATGGGAGGTTGTGACAATCGGGGGCTTACCCCGGTTAGGAACGGCCTTTATACAAATCTGACGGCGGTTTTTCGAAGATGACGTCACAAAACTGGGAAGCTGACGTCTTTAAACTGCAAAGTGTGAATGTGAACTGCGCTCACTCTTTGCTGACTGCGCTCTAAGACGGTTTTCACCAGTAAATTTTTCTAGCGTGCACGTGACTCTTCAGCCAAAGACAGTTCCACTCCAGGTTGCTCTAGCACCCCGACCATGGCGTACCTCTGATTGGTCCTGCACAGTCGTAGCCAAGATGGCGTCTTCGAGAACATTCAATACGGACGCAGTTGAGCTGTAGCTATGAAGACGTTCGCATTCCCGGGTGCGAACTGTGTTAGCAAGGCGAGCACCCGATGTCACATGATGCTATTGAGCAAGTTGGTGTGTTTAACCAGACCATCCTTACATTTAAAGCTGTTAAGGCTTGATGTACCGTGATCAAACAGATTTTGATATACCTTGTTTAACACGTAGTTACTTCCTCGGTCCAAGGAGCCAAGGGTCCAAGTCCATCCACGGCCATGGACCTCAACTGCACGTGTGTTCGACACGAGATACTAGAGACACGTGACCACTTCTCGCGGCTTGTCTCGGAGGCCAATGATTCCAGTCACGGACATCGTCCATCCACGCAACAAGCTTATTCTGTCTCATACGTGAGTCTGGTGAGGAAGACAGGTCAGAAACGAGCAGAAAAGACAGTTAAAGCAGAGAAAAGGAAAGAAAAATTTTAATTGTTTTGGTATGGAGTGCACCGAGTTCGAGGCTCTATGAGTGCGTTGAAGTTTGACTCTGCTCGTGCACCTGACATTGAAAACAAATATACCTAACGTCCAGTTCTTCTAGGTTGCTAGGTAACATCTGTAATGCAGAAATAAATCAAATATGGTGGAGCACATTTAGGCAACACCAAGGTCCAGGGGTGAGGCCAAATACAGTTCCCTGTCTCGTTTTTCCGTTCATAAAATTGTTTGTTCGCCCGTTTGACATTGTTGTGAAGTGACAGGCACTGTTCAACGAATGAGAACGAGACACCAGTGGGTTTGTTGATTTGTTTTACAGCTTCACTTTTTTTTCTGCGATCGTTTTCCTAATCTTCAAACGTGCTTAATTATTTTTCTAAGTTTTGTTTTGCTTCAGTTGTTATTTCTGAAAAAGCGTGTTACAATCCTCGTGAAGCTTTCTTACATGTATGAGTCTCTGTACTTCTCTGTTTTCTTCTCTCTCTCTCTCTCTCCCTCATCTCGTCCTTATCTTCCTTCTTATCCCCTTTCCGCATTCGTCCTCTCCGTAGTACTTCCCTCATTTATTCACACTTCTCTCATTCTCGCTTTCACTTTTCTCTGCCTTCCTTCTATATTGAACTTACCTGAGTGCGTGTCTATACCAGAGGTGAGCATATATCGTGTGTGTATACTCGTGCGTGCGTCTGTGTTCGTCTTACCCGAGTTTGTGAGGATGCTTGCGTGTGAATGTGCATACACGTACTTGAAAGATACCAAAAAAATGCGATTTCAGAAACCAATGTCGTCAAAGATATGAGAAACAAAAATGCAAGTTATCCCAGACCTGATGTTCATCCAGCGACCTCCGCCTCCATCTCCCATCAGTTTACGTGGAATCTTTTCAAAAATTCGATCACTCTAACGAATTCTGACAACAACCGCCACATGGTCACATGAATAAATGCACGTGCGAGGAAGTCGATGCTCTTACACAATAGACAGAGGTTTATATAACAAGAGCCAAACGGGGAGAAACAGATTCTGAAAGTTTGAACTTAGCTTTATTTCACCTGGTCTCCATTTTCCTTTTCCTTCTCTTCATTTTCTTTAAAGTTAGTCAGCAGTCTTCCCACCCACCACCCCAGCAAGTTGTACATTCACCGTGGCATCGCTCTGTGTTGCGTTGTTCAAAGTTTATTTCTGACAATTGTTATCCAAATGTGCTGTTCGTCAAATAAAGTAAACACAACTCTCTCCCTTTTATTTTCTAGAACCAGTATTTCTTGAACTGTTCAACGTTTGTATGCTTTAAAGCCACAATCGTTGTCTTACGTTTAGGAACATTTATTTTAAATTAATAGAAAGGCTAGATAAATAATTTGTGTTCATTTGATTGTTGTATATTATTGGGTTGTAGGTCTGTTTTGCAGTTGGATTATTTTTATTTTCTAGAAGAAAGGATGTACTATGCAGATTCAATCTCTGTCCAGAACATTTTTATTTACTTCGCAAGTTAGAATGTAAACTGAAAAATGAGACAGTAAATGCAATCATATTGCTAAATATAATGTTCTGAAAGAGAGGCTCTGACAAATTTGTCTTTCAAACATTTGGGTTAGACGGGAGGTACAAGTGCGAAGAATCGTCGTCGTCCAGTTTGATGACACTCGAACACTTAGCGTCTTTGCAACATAGGAAAACACTGAGTAATAGAAAGCTCAGTATATTTCAAACATATTTGTCTGTATTACTGGAGACAAAACAACTTCAAAACAAGAAGAAAAACATTTTCAACAATTTTTTTCTTTTCTTTTTTTTTTCTCTCTTCTCTATAGTATCCTTCTCTCTTAACAATGGCCATGATGAAATGAAATTGTTTCTCACTGACATAACAAAGTTTCTCTAACTGTCAAGAGTTTGTAAATCAGAGCATTTCTAAATTGTCAAAGTTGTGACATGTGGGGCAAGACAGCTCCCTGGTCCTTGCAATGCCTGACCAAAGCCAATCCATCTAGCTGTTGTGGCCATCATGATCTCTAACTAGGGTTACTCCATGTTCTCAGTCCGACATTGTCCATGCTCCTATTTTCCATGAAGACAGAGGGTTGCTTTAACTTCAAATGTGACTTTCGGAACTGGAGGAGAAAGTGCAGCAATTCTGTCAGCCTCATCGTCACAACCTTCATCGGTGTTCTCATTGTCTTGGAAGAAATTGTTAAGGTGTAAGCGGGTCAGAAATCCTGATGTCCCACTCTGAGACTGTGAAATAGAGGAACAGCCATAGACTCGAACTGCGGTCCCACCAGTTTCTGTAAATATGGTTCTTGTAACTTATAATGCATCTTCTTTTGTACATACTGTAATCTTTGCGAGTCTGTTGTGATTATGATATTAAAATACATTGTCTACTTGCCTTGAAGGAGTTCTCTTATTCTCTCCAAGTCTTTGATATGTTAGCTGTACATCTGTGTGTGTGCATGTGGTGTGGATGTGTGTGCATTACGAAGCTGCAATATTTTGATTAAGCATGGATTAATTTTTTTCCGTGTTGGTCTCAATGAAGAAAAATAATTTTAAGTGCACAAAACAAAAACAAAAGCGCATCGATGAAAGAAAAATTAAGAGCATAGATGAAATATTTTGCACAAGTGAACTAGTCGACAAAAGAAGTCCATTGGTCAGTTAATGAAGACAAATCACAGTCTCAGCTACGACCTACCTGTCATTCTCACGTTTGCTTCAACAAACTGGAGTGAAAGGGTCTTCAAGCACATCCCAGTGTGTCACGAAGATTACCGCTAACTTCAATGACTTCTTCCCACATCTTTAAGAGAGTGGAACAAAATTGAATCGAAAGTGAATCAAATCCGACATTTCTTTTTCTTTTTTTCCCTCTGCAGACGGTTTGGATCTGTTTGTCACTAAATACTTCAGTCAGTCAAGTTGGACTTTATCAGCCTGGTTCAATTCTCACGGAGAAACAGATTACAAAACTGTTAATAGTTGTTTTTCTTTTCTTTTTCATTGAAAATTTCCTTGATATATTAATGAATTGTATGGTGACGGCAGGGTTAATGTTTGTTGAGAGTTGTATATTTCTAAGGCCTTGTGATCAAGGTACATAGCCTGTCGAGTTCTGAATCGAAACATTTCGGAGGGAAAGGAATAAAAGATAAAATAAAATGAGTTGACAGGTAACTGCTGCAAAAGCCTGGACATCCCAAACGACCGTTTCACGTTGGAAAGAAGAGTTGGGGTTGGATCGGAGAACCCATAAAATTGCCACAAACCATCAGCAATTCTATCACCGCGATGGGCTCTCCATCACCAGAAAATGATAACGAAAAGGTACATCAAAAAGGCATCACACATCTAAACAAAAAAAAAAAGTCTGTAAATGCACACGATGGGTTCTGAAACAAGTTGACGGTTGCCATTAAGCCACCATTCCATAGTCTCGAGCCCCAGTTCTGGGGGAAAAGGTCCAGGGTACAAGACAGCATAATGGCTGAGATTTCCAGCAAAGCGACTGAACTTCACATTATGCTGCGATGTCGTGCACGCTGCCAACCAAGCGCGCCGCCATCCTCCCAGGCAACGGGGGCTGCTTGAAACGCAATTTTTCTTCGTTAACTTCCCAGCGTTCTGTTCGCGATCCGTGGCGGAAGTGTTTAGGACAACTTTTATGGACTCTTTCGATCACGGCCGTGGCGCGCACTCTCCGGCAAAGCTGGCGACTTCTCAAATTACAGGTGATGCACCGTCAGTAATGTGGGCTGCCTCCGCCCATGGCCTCTCTCCCGACGTCCCCTCGCTTCCAGAATAACCGCTCGTCTTCGTCTGACCTACGGCCGTCACTTCCGGTTCAGCTTTTCAATGTTCAAGTGGAACTATTACGAGGCTTTACTTCAAGCGCTGGGGTCTGGTTCGCTTGCGACCAAATGGCTTGATGGAGTCTGGGTCTCTGTCTCTCTTAAGCCACTCCTGTGTGTGTGGGTGCGTGAGAGAGAAAGGGTTGTAAGCCAGTGAGAGAGAGAGAGAGTGCAGAAACAAATATATCAATAAATATTTTTAAAGCTATGTTTTAACGATTGTGCATCCTCATCTCTATTCCATCGACATGTTTGATGTTATTTAGCTTTTATAGACTCGTTTGTGTGTATATTTGAATGTGTGTGTGTGTATATATATATGTGTGAGTGTGTGCTTGTGGTTGTGTGAGCGTGAAGCAAAAAATATCGAACTCCACTTTTTCAGCCCTCTCTAAGCCCCAAGATCGATGTATATCACGGAAATGACGTCACTCCAGTGTCTCAGGACAAGCAAAAGTGCGCCGCCTAGTGTCCAAGAAATGAAGCCTTTAACGTTCTTTATGGCAAAGCCACGGAGAAGCTTCGGGTTTGGAAAAGAGAATGGGCTGGAGAAGAACAAGATTTACTAAAGTTTAAATGACACTGTTAGCTAAAAAAAAGGAAAGAGCAGTTTCTTAAAAGGTCTTTCATTATTCTCATTGTGGCCAGGACTGCTGGCTGTTTGCACGGCTAGCAACCAATGTATTTGTGGATATTCAAAAGAAATAAAAAAGGAAAAGGAAGTTAGGTGGAAAGTGTTGCAGTTCTGAGAAAAGTAAACAGAAGAGAGGTATGACAAAGAAAAGAATCTGTAATGAGATGTGACAATTTGTTTTAACCTACATAAAACAGAAAAAGAGTTGCTATCAAGCAAAGTGTTCAGAGATACGTTTGCCTGTTGGTGTCTTTCACTATCAGTAATGAAAATTATACCAGAGGTAGCAAATCAAGTTAAGAAAAAAAAGTCTCGGAGAATGGAAGAGAGAGAGAGAGAGAGGAGTTCCACTACGTTAATGAGCGTTTCAAGGGAGCGTAAATCGAAAATTAATCTTGACACTTCCGAAAAAAAATTTTTTTTTTTTTAGAATTTCGCGATTTCCTTTGCCTTTAGAATGAGAGTTTTTAAAATCCTGAATGTAATCAGCTTTCGAAAATCCAAACTTAACATTCTTTTTAGTAAAGTGTGCCTGAAGCGAGATCTGAACCGACGACCTACAATCTTCAATGAGTTGGGGACAAACGGTTTGCTATTGCGTCACCAGACCGCCCGTACTGAACAGAGTTGTCGCCACATCATGTACAGTTTCTCGCTGCAAGCCTGCTGGGAAACACGAAGAATACAAGACAATGTGTGTATTAAAAAAACTTAATAACAACAACAACAACAACAACAACAATAATAATCATCATCATCATCATCATCATCATTATTTTAACACGCTATATCCTTGAAAAGGCTCAAAAAGCACAAAAGCACAAACTGTAGCTTGGAATTAGACGATACAGTATGCGATGCAAGGCGCGCACACACACACATACACAAACACATACACAGAACTAAGGTCAAACATCAGTTATCAAAAGCCTTTGAAAAAAAAGGCTGAAGTCTACTGAAAATGAGGGAGACTGACCAATGCGAAGTGGAAGGGAATTCCAGACTTTTGCTGCCTGTTACTGATTTTTCATCGTTAAAGACATACACCTTAAGGACCAAAGGATTCTTAAGACATTCTCTCGTTAGTACCCGACTATATCTCTGTCGGTTCTGGTCATTGTTCCGCGAAATTCATCTCAGCCACCCTTCTCTAAGCCCAGCCCTCCTCCTACACCATCCCCCGTCGCCCTCCCTCCTGTCACCCACTTTCTCTCAGCTACTCCTCTCTTTTTATTTTCCATGCCCTGGAATTGATTTTCCTCGTTGTTGAAGTCGTAATTTGACTTTGTCACGCCAACCGGCAACAAATCTTCCCCGCTGGTCACCGCTGCCGCAGAAACAGCCCCGCGCGCCGGTAACGGACATGTCCAGAACCCGAACGTGGACCTCACCCGCTTGCCGGCGATGTCGAAGTTCTCGGCCCTTTACTTCACTCCTTAGGGCCTTGCTGCTCAGTCCCCAGAGGCACAGAGAGACCCGCTGGTGTTCGCATTGTTCTCGTGTACTGTCATGTCTGGACAACAAGTTGCGGATCTGAAAATGTTGTCCAGGACATCGACATTTTGCGGAACTAAATACTTTGTCCAGGAGATGCCATGTTAAAGAATTGGAAGCTTTGTGAAGAAAAAGCCATGTTCTAGAACTAGAAGTTTTGTCAATGATGCGGCATCTTGTAAATGTGTAAACCTTGTCCCAGAGACGCATTTCAAGAACTGGAAACTTCGTCAAAGAAACATCCTGTTGTAGAGCTGAGGCCAAAGTCAAGATGATGGAAGGATATATCATTGTAGGTTGTTAGCTCCAGACCTCGAAGAATAGCCAAAGAGTAAAAAGGGGCTAAAATGTTTTCAAACTTAAAGAACATCTAATAATAATTTTAGCGAAATGAGCAAAAAAATTCATTTACATCCATCACGTGTGCTTTTCTACTGAAATATAATTAAAATTCATTAGATATGTATTGAATATCTTCTGACAGCGTTTCTCCATTAAAGAACTAGTGAGGTGCAATTTTTTTTAATGGGTAGTGCAAATATGGGTGAATCCATCTCTTCCCTTCTCGGGATATACTTCTAACAACCTCCCCATAGAGAGAGGTCAAAGGTGAAAGGGGTCAAAAGAGAAAGTTCACTTTATTCCTAGTCAGCGTATATCCCTTCCCGTCTGTGATGATCTATCAGGAAAAATGTCCACGTTACTGAAACGTGTTGCGGGATAAACATTAAAAAAAGAGTTTTACACTAAGCATCCCGAGATGTACGATGTCTTTAATGAAAAGTTGACGAGGACGAATGCTTGTAGCAAATCATTTGCGAATACACAAATAGGCGTTTGGTCCCATTTCACAAGCGATGTCATTCCAGTCCTTCAGCGTAAGCAAATGTGCTCCCCCTGGTGTCTATCCACGAAATGATGACACGTGTAGAGTGGTCGCCAGATAACTTGGAATAGTGTATGTGTGAAAGAGAGACAGAGAGGGCGGGGTTATGGGTCTGTACCTGGACTGCGATTCAAAACAAAATTAAAAACATGTAGAGAAGTAGGTAAGTAAAAAGAAAAACTAATGGATGGACCGACGGACGGACATGAATAGGATAATTCTGAAAAAGTAAAAAATGATGCCATAGAGACCCTAGGTAGGTTAAAAAAAAAAAAAAAAAAAAGATGAATGGATGGACGGACGGACAGGAATAGGATAATTCCGAAAAAAGTAAGAAAGATACCAGAGAGACCTGCTTCTGTAAATCAAGACAGAGGCCGGCGCAGCTACTGCAGACGGGACAACATCATTTGGCCCCATCACTCACTCCGGCTACATCCGGGGGACTCTCCCGGCTTGACTCAACGACGACATGGACACTGCTAACGACAGCGGCAAACTTCCGGTTGCAGGAAGTCGAGTGTCGAGGAATGCCCCATTCTGTCCTCCACTCCTTTTGCATTGCTTCTCTATCTTAGCCTCCCAACCGCCTCTCCCTCAACGTTCTCCTCCTCTTTCTCCTCTCTCTCTCTTCCTCTCGTTCTCTTGTCTGTCTGTCTCTGTCTCTCTCTCTCTCGTCTGAGCGCCGTTTCATCAGCTTAAAGTTCCAGTCAGATTGTCTCTCTTCCTCTGCTAATGCAGAGCCATAAATCTGTTTCCCATCAGTAGTGTCTGCAATAGAGAGTGCGATGTAATAGATGTGGAAAATGAGGCCGCTTCGTCAACCCAGGGTACACACCGGGTGGACGGAGTTACATGGGAGGTGTTATAATCTGCACGCTCTTCTTCTTGTTTTTTGTTGTTGTGTCGCCTGTAAGGACTGTTTATAGACGGACAACTTATACTTGTCGTAGCAAGTTATTTTTTGTTTGTTTGTTGTTGTTGTTGTTTTGGTTTTTTTGGCAGGGTTGGGGAAGGGAGGAGAGGGGTAATCATCTAGAATACATTGGTCCTAGATTTCTGCGCGATAAACATCTACGAATATTGAAATCACTTTCAAGATTTAAGATAATCATATGGGAGCTTTTTTAGTTGTTGTTGTTGTTGTTGTTGTTGTTGTTGTTGTTGTTGTTGTTTTTGTCAACGGTTGTTCAGTACAATGTGTAAAACCCAACACTGTAAGCAAAACAAAGACATTGTTCATTTTGTAGTAATCTTGAATTTATATTCACTAAGGACACTCCAATCGAGAAACTAGGAACCTGGGATAAAAAAAGTTAACTGTCTAATACTCAAAGGGAAAAAAACAATCCAGAAACACTTCTTAACTTTCTCTGAGGGCAATCTTTGTCAGAACAAATTGCCAGAAGAAAGTTCGAGCAGACGACGGCGAGGTACGACTGAATTCAGCTCAGACACGGACTGGATGGCCAGGCGAGTATCTGCTTTCGACAGACATCAATGCTTCGTCGCATTTCTTCCGCTGCTGCTGCCACTTCCAAATGGAACTTGCAACTTCATCATGTGGGCCAAGAAAGTCTGCGACACTTTCGGCCCGCGAGACGGGGCGCGGTGCCCGTATGTAGTATAATGAATGGCAATGGCGCCAGCTACTTTCTGGACCTGGTGGCTTTGGCGGCGACATTTTGCACCCTGACCTTTGCCAGTCTCGCGAACTGTCGTTAAGGGGATCGTAACTTGAACATTCAACGAAGTTAGAAAAAGTTTTCCACCACCACCACATCAAAACTACCATAATTTCAATAAAACAACAATAACACTTCAATAAAACAACAATAACACTTCACTAGAACACCTCAATACCACAACAAAAACATCACAATAATATTTAATAATATTACCAAAATGTTACAATAACACTTCACTTACACTACAATAATTCCACAATAATCAACAATAATGACTCAATAATGACATTATAATAACACCACACCAATACTTCAAGAACAGCTCTACAAAACTGCAATAACAAGAAGCGTTGCAGCAAGAGAACTGAGAGAAAGAGTTCCACCCGACTGATGAAATGTCCCGGATGCCGAGCCTGAACTTAGGTTTCAATACATTATTGCTTAAACCTTGACAGCAAGTGCACAATGGCGGCCTGTCCCTCGTAACGGCCGGCAGCTGAACCAATTGAGCTAATGTAAAATGTGTCGGAGGAGAATTAAGCTGTTACACCAGACGTAAATGAAAAGATTTCGATTGCCATTCCAAGACGGCTGCAATGTCTCGATTCCATGATGAGAAACCATTTGTATTCTCCTGAATCATACAGAGACCAGAACTCCACGATTTGAAAATGTAAAGCTTTGGTTCATGCGAAGAGGAACCGTAAAAAAAAAAAAAATTCCTTTGACAGCAGTTACACAAAAATGAACGGAGTGTTGGACAATGTTTTTCTTTGGCAGTAGAGGCGATAGAGGAACAAGGATGTCACTTCTTCTAGGATTCGTGGTTATATCATCTAAAATGATAACGAAAGGGGAGAGAAAACAGGAAAGAAAGAGAAAACACACAAATAAACGCGAATGAGTGCGATTAATTTTTTTCATATTCCCAGATCCGCACGTGTGATAAATAAATGCTAAAAATGGAGCTCGAGTTTTCTAGCTGCGAAAAATTACTTAAGACTTCAGTTGTTGCATATGTAATCTGAAAAAAAAAAGAAATAAGTTTATTTACGGACATCTAAAATTTCACTCGAGTGAAGGTTTGTTATCAGAAACCAACAATAGACCAAACTCTTTTTATTTATTTATTTATTTTATTTTTTGGTTTTGTCAAATTCTTCTTTCAAAATCAAGATAACATTTTTTAAAATTGTGAACAGATTTTCTCAGGTAACCGAGACAACTAATCGTACACAAAGTCACTGAACTGTACGATGGCAAGCCGAAATCTGGGCTGCCCTGGGGTCTGGCAGTCGATGGCGGTCAGCGAAGCGTGTCGGACGGTTCTAATCAGTGCATGAAATATTCAGGCGCCAAACGTCGCGGCCGCTGGGCAGGACGACAGGCCCGACAGGAAGAGCTGTACCACGCCAAGACGCTGTCAAGGAGACCAAATCGATTGTTGGATAGACAGGTGGTTGAAAGACGAATGAAAGAAACAAACAAATAAACAACATCAAATGTGTTCACAGGGTTTGTGAACAGAAACAAGAGACACGATAGACACACACTTAGGAATGTATATGAAGACTAGTGGGTTAGGTACATTGGTGACAAGATTCGACCAAGACTAAGCCAATCTTGGGCCAAGTGTGGCCCGATTAACATTTCCATCTTGGTCCTATATTGTAAAGAATTGTGAATTGTGAAGAAAAGCCAATATTGGTACCAATGAAGACCAATGAAGCTCAACGCATGGGAAAGAAGAGGTCCAGAGTAAACCCAGAGATTTGTTTTGCCTCCAAGTTGTAAGTAAATACCTTCCAATTGCAGCCGAATGCCATCCAGTAAATTTAGATACCATCTGAGTGTCATCCAGTTCCCGTCATCCACATCTGCAAGCTATTTGACTTCTGTCTCACATCTCTTGCCACGGCCATCTTTGTCATTCGTCATTTCCTGCCGAAGCCATAAATTCAGCATGTATCTTCCTGTGGTTAGCACTCCTACTAAATGTCTCCTGTCCTCCTCAAAACCATATTTTCTTGAAAGAAAAAGATATCCTGTTTCTGTCAATCGCTTGTCTTTTTCTGTCACCCAGAAGATGAGTAAAATGAGTAACATTCGCTTTATTTTGATGAGTCCAAAAAGGTCAGTTCTTCCTCTGAGATGATCTTAAGCTTTTAGGGACATCCCTACTGTATTACAGCTAATCCCGTTCTCATCAGAAAAAAATGAATCCAAAATATAAACGGTTGCCATCTTAACATTTTTTTTAAAACTTCGGCAGACGTTGTCCCATGTCGACTGATCGAATGCAGAATTTTAAATACAGCCGTGTTTGCTCTCTCTCTCTCTCTCTCTTTCTATCTCTCACTCCACCGAATTCGGAGACTTTTTAAATTTAAATCAAAGACAAGACGAGACTTTCGACACTCTCACCCCCCTACCCCAGACCTTTCTGAAGCCCTCCCCTCCCCTCCTCTCTCTCTTGATGCTGGAAACAGTGGCAAGCTGCCCGCGCGGCGTAATTGGCCAGTAATAACTTCATTCCAGCACTATTCAAACTCAATTTGGCCATTTTGCCGCCGCGCAGGCCGGCCCCTGTGTCGATATGATAGCCCGTCGCTGCCCTTATTGACGCCGTCGCGTCATCGCGTGCTGCACCCTCCGCGCGCCTGACCCCTGGCCCCGGGGATCGCGTGCCTGGGGACGTCGGCCGCCGAGCGCGGGGCGAGGAAAGGGGTCCCGGGCGCCCGTCTCCTTCCGCGGCCCTTGCGGATTGTCTCGCAATTAAGGGAGCTTCACCTGCCTTGCAACAAACTCTCAGCTCTCTGTCACTCCTCCACAGTTCCCTTTGCTTCACTCTAAACCCCCAACCCCACCATCCCCTACAAGTGACTTTACTCTCTGCTCCTCCTCCCTACCCCACCCAACACACACATCTCATCATTCCAGTGACCAGTTAATCGGAATTATTCCTGATTTACAAACCTAATATTTTTCAAATTACGACTATTCGTCTCTTCAATTTTCCATCGGCAGGCCTTAGCTCCCGAAGTAGGGTCTTCAAGGAGTTTGGGTGGAACCGAGGTCTTTATTCGAGGAAGCTGACCGTCTGATTTGCCTTCCCTTGGTGTCCGATGCTTCTAGAAGAAGGACCTGTAAGCTTTCGTCTTTCTTTCCGGTTTTTTTTTCCCCCTTGTCTTTTTTTTTTCCTATTTGAAGGACTAAAGCACTTCACCGCTGTGCCTCACGCGAGAATCTCATTGGCGGAAGCGCTGGCGTACGTGTTCATCTTTCTCTGGACGCCAGTTCTCGGCGGGTTTATAGCACCCTGACTTTGATGATGGATCCCTAGCTTCGTCGGTACACGACGCATCTTCTTGGAGATCACTGCAGCGTCCTGTAGATAATAAGCTGTCCGCTTCTCTCATGGCCTTCCGGATTGCCTTCAGACGCCAGAGAGGCCAAACTGATGGTTCTTTCAAAACGAGCGCCCCCTACATCAAGTCGGTCCATTCACTCATGGCAACCAGACATCTGGTATTTTTTGTGCGATATACTCGATACGAGGTGTGGTCTGGCTTTTGCTGGGAATAGCCGTTAAACAGCTAAGAACACAAAACATGATGAATCGAAAAACTATCAGATGGAGATAGGTTCTAGGGATGCCGGGAGAAAAAAGCATGAATATTACTCAGACAAGGGGAGGTGAGTGATGGAGGGACGATCCAAGACTGCACGTTGGGATGATTGCAGGCGTCACTTTGGCAATCCGATCGTGAATATTGATTGATTAATACTGACGTTCTTGACCCTGCCGAGCGACACACCCTGGAGTTAGCTACCTTCAGCGTCATCAGCTTTATGCAAACCCTGCGGGGAGACAACCAGTCTTTGTGGGGGCAAAAAACCCACAAAAGATTTAATATAGCACCAAGCTCAACAGAAGCCATTTATGCATCATTTTAGCAGAAAAAAATCCTTATATCCTTGTGACTACACTCAGACTAACAAAGAGAAGTTTCTGACACATAACTACTTTAAAATCAGAAATGAATTTTTTTTAAAGCATGAAACTTAACAGAAAATCCGAATATTATGAAAAACGTAAGATAGACTATGATAGAAAAGTAATAAGGAAAGAAATGACTAGAGGTAATTGAAAAAAAGAAGAATGAATATAAAACGAATGGGGGGAATAGTAACAGGAGAAAGAATAAAAGAAATTAAACAATGGATGAATGGAAAAACAGAAAAGAAGGAACAATAAAAAGGAAAAAAAACGAGTCAATGAATAAAAGATAAAAAGAATGAGTGAATAAATTAAAGAAAAAGAAAGAGAAATAAGAAGATAGAAACAGACGAATGCAGACGGACAGAGAAAGGACAAAAGAAAAAAAAAACCAGAAAAGAAAGACAAACAGAGACAAAACACGAGAGGAATAAAGAGAGAGAGAGAAAAATGTTTAAGGTGGCCGTGTGCAAAAAAAGACAAAGCACTTCAGCGAGGTCACGTGGGGCTGGGACCGTCCAGAAAGCAGAGGTCACGTCAGTGTGATTGAATCCTCGGTAGCTTCATGGACGTCTGTCACGCACCCAGTTACACCATTCTCCTCCAGAGCTTCATCACGGGCGCTGATCGCATTGGTAGCAAATCCCGCGCGCTTTGCCATGTCCTGGGCATGACACTCACCACGTGCACATGCCACCCAGACCTGGCCTCAAATGCTGCTTTTAACTTTTGGCATTTTCGCCTCAACACTGGGGGGATTTTGGCGACACCGATGTGATTGATAATGGCTGCAAATGGTTTCAGATAAACAAAGAATAATTTTGTATTTTACATATAAAGCATGGGTCGCATCATATGAACATGAATTATTCTTAAGACTTGCTCATTTCTTTTGAAATTTAAAGAAATTATTATAGCTGTTTTCCTGAAGTTTTAAACGCAGACGGAGCATCTGATAGAACTGACATCAATCTTCTCTTCTCTCACGGTTAGCTGCTCTCACTGACTAATGCGGAAACTGGAAAACAGAGTTCTCGCTGCCACGTTTGTCATTTGTCCCTTGACTGGCACCAGAGGGACAGAGAGAACATGGACAGACACGGCCAGCAACATGTCCCCCTCACTCACGCCTGTATGTCAGCAGGTCCTGTACATGATGACCGGTCGTCGTCTTCACGTTCGTAAACCAGCTCATCCTCTGACCACCACGGATTCAGTGAACCTTGAAGGATAGTCTTCGACAAAGTGTCGTGCCAGGTCACGTGGACCAGGCAGCTTGACTATTGCGAGTAGAGGTGCCCGGTGTCCTATGCGTGTCCCCATCATGTTTTGTGCAAGGTAATTATTTATCTTCCCTGTGCAAAATCCGGAGCAGCCTCTTCGGGGACTTGTTCTCGAATGCCCGGATTCTCCTCTCTATACTGGTGAGCAGAATCCGCTCCTCACATCCGTAAATCAGGATTGGTACTGCAAGGGACGTGTGTCGGGTGGGTCCTGCCTTGTTCGAGCGTGGTGTAGGAGGCTGGCTTCCAGCCCTGGACTTTGTCTTAAACTTGATGTCAAGGTTTCGCCAGAACCTGTCCAGTCAAACCATTTCTGTTGTTGCTGTCGCGATCATGATAACTGTCGTGAAACTGAAGTCGCTGGATGTGACAGTCGAAGATTTGCTTAACCAGCCTCTTACCTGGTGGGAAGCCAGCCTGTTCTTCTGTTAGCAAAGAGAGATTTCATATCTCTGGTTACATCCTCTCTCTCTGCCTAAAATACTGAGGGAAAAATTCACTTTAATGTATCTAACCAGTTAGAATTAAGACGAGAATTTTTCCAGGTAAAAATAAACAACAACAAATGAAATAAAAAGTAACGAAAGATATAAAGTTGTATTATTTCCCTGCCAATAGATGTTTGGCACGCGCATTCGTGTGAGCACATAGTCATGTGTGTTTGTTTACGTGTTTGTGTGTATGTGCTTACGTATATGTGTATGTAGGTATCACATGTGTAGGTGTGTGGTCTGGCGCACGAGCGAAAGAGAGAGAGAGGGAGAGAGGGAATGAGAGAAACAATCGAAATTTATGGCGGCTCCCATCAATGGCTCAGCCATACATGGACGGGCAGACATAAACATAAATTGCTTGCAACCTGTCAGACATGCTGAATGTCGATAGAGATCAAACCTCCTGCTTGCGTGACTGCAATTAGAAGGAAGAGTGGACATGGGTAGCCACAGTCCACGTGACGCGCATATACGTGACGTGTCATGTGACACAACGCGAGCTGGTGCTCGACATTCCAGTGACATGCTGTAGGAGAAAAAGATCTTAAATGTTTTGTATTTGAGTTTTAGAGTAATATTTCATTTCGGTTTTTCCACCATAAATATAGTCTCTCTCTTCCTCCTCTCTTCTCTCTTCCTTCTCTCATCTAATTTTTTCCAATTGAATTTATTTTTCACTCTTCAAGCATGCTACTAAATGAAAAAAAAAAAGAAAAAGAAAATCCTGGTCTACTGCAGTTCTTTTGATGATAGAGCATGAAGTATTTTTGTTATCTTGCTCCTGTCTGGAACTTAAGTGTTATTATAAATAGAAGCTTCTGTTTGCAGACTGGTATTTCTGGCTTAAACAAAAGTGTTTAGGACAATGGACTCCATCTCTAACTTGAAATGTCTGTGCAACTGGATTTGTACTTCTGGGTTGAATAAGATGTTGAATCAAATGCATAGGTGTGACTGGCATGAACTAAGCTTCTCACACACAAATAAATAATCTCACACTCACACAAACAAACTTTTGGGGTAAAACTAGACGAGACAGCAACAACAATTAAATAATCCCTGTTGCACATACTTCCAAATAAATATAGGTTTTTTTCCAATGTTATAACAATTTAATTACAATCTTTTTATCGCTGTTATCAAGATTTTCTTCAGCTAGACTAAGCAGACGATGCACCGACTTTTATGAGCCTGGCAGTCAATGAGTTCACCGGACAGTTCCAAAAGTTCACGAGGTTCCATAGTTTG
Organism: Pomacea canaliculata; assembly: GCF_003073045.1. Classification (NCBI taxonomy): domain Eukaryota; kingdom Metazoa; phylum Mollusca; class Gastropoda; order Architaenioglossa; family Ampullariidae; genus Pomacea; species Pomacea canaliculata. The sequence goes on from NC_037595.1 coordinate 11,939,465, forward strand.
ATATCTCTCGAGGTTGATAAGCAAACCCTCGACCATATTTTAAAAACCACAAAGTAAATTGCTCTTCGACTTTTTTCACGCAAATTAATAACATGTTGTTGTTGTTATTGTTGTAATAATAATGTGCTGTTGTTGTCGTCATCGTCGTCTTATTAGCGGACGTCAACTGTTGTCTTGCCAACCTTTGTCTGTACCTTTCCATCTGATCTGTTTTGTTTCATTTTCTCCACACACACCTTTCCTGGTTCAGAAGCTGTGCATTGGCTCTGAGTACCTGGCAAACAAGTCTTCATCGGTTGTAGTTTATTTTATTTCTTTATTTATTTCTTTTTAGCCACATCATTGTTGTCGAACCTGCGAGGCGCCACATTTATTATTCTTGCGCTCCTCACGCGTTGGCCCGATTTTCCGACTCGTACAACGTGCAAGGCGGTCTGGCACCCACCCTGCGTGCTTCTTTAATTTTCACCCAACACCCAAGATTCCGTGAGGGACTGAAATGCGAGGCACCCAAAAGTACACAGACTCACGCACATGCCAAGGTCAGAACCACGCCCGCACGGACACGCACACACGCACACACGCCGATGCTTTTGCACGTGGCCGAGCAGAAAGACGACGAAACCGAGGAGAGAGAGAGAGAAAGGTGTGTATGTGTGTGTGTGTGGAGGATGGTGGAGGATGGCGGGGGAGGAGTAGGTCGGGGTGGTGGTGGTAGTGGTGGAGACAGTGCAAAGAGCCTGGCTGCAAAAAGGGAAGATTTGCACACGCTCCTCACGCAGCCTTGCGTGTAAACGTGCACCACGAGGCCCTGGAGTCGTCCGTGCCAGGAGCCAATCTCAACACCACACACACACACACTCTCTATTCCCTCAACTCCGTTGGACCTGTGCATGGGGTCGAATTCTGGTCGTATCGTGCATGCATGCCATAGGCCGCGGCTTCTAGATGGCAGCCGCAAGTCTTCTCTCTACCTTGCATGCAGCTAGTTGCTTCCGTGCCAGGACCTCACCTCCTTCCAGCTTTTCCTCCTTTTGCCTTTCATTTTCCCAGCCTCATTTCAGCCTTGGGAGGTCGTCTGACCAAAAGACCCAGAGAAGTCGGCAGCAAAAAAAAAAAAAAAAAAAAAAAAAAAAACAAGCCTTCAACGTCGACGGCCATTTCGCGTGCTGGAAGCCAAGCTAGCTTCCTCGGCAGCCATTTCGCAGAGCACCTCGTGTACCAGCCAGACGTGGGTGCCAGTTGTCGACAATGTTCTCGTTCTGTCTATCTTTCTCTCTCTCACCTTCTCCCTTTCTCTCTCTTTCTCTTGTCTAGCTCCGTGCCCACCATCAGAACACTGGATGGAACTGATGGTAGCCTTGCTTGGCCTGTGGCAGTTGTTGGTGTAAGCGATACGGCCATGAAGCGGTCACTTGCCGAGGGGGTCCTGCAAGCTGGAGTTCGTAATAAGCGTCATCGACGTCCGGTGCTTAAGTTTTTTGGGGCACACACACATGTGCACACACACACACGCACACGGAGCAAGAAACCTCGGCGAATGGAAGTCGTGCGTGCACGTGGATATGGCCAATTAAATGCGTGTACGGCAGACAGTTTGAAAATGAAGCAAGCGCCCAAATTGCGTCAGGCATGCGAGGGATGTCAAGATAAAACCACCGGCAACACTTCACGCTCTTTCCACTCTCCAGTCTCTCGCCGCCACGTCTGCTGCCTTCGATAGAAGTTGGATTCAACGTGTTCAGGTCTTCCTGCTGGTGCTGGTGCTGCTGGTGGTGGTGCTGCTGCTGCTGCTGGTGCTGGTGCTGGTGCCACTGCTGGTGCTGCTGCTGCTGCTGGTGGTGCAACTCCTGCTGCTGTTGCCTGTTCCTTACAGTCGCATCCTCACCACGGTTGTCAAGACGGAACGTTGAATCGGACTGTGATGGTGTTACCGAGGACTACGTGGACCTACACGTCTGTGTGTGGCATGTAAACCCACTAAATAAGAAAGAAAAGAAAGTGCTGCATCTGTGTGATGTCTTCTGTTCATAGGGCATACAGCAAGGTTATACTGAAGGAATTGAATTTCTACACACTGCGTTTGAGCTGTCGTCTTCCAGGAAAACAGACAGCAGTAGCAGGATACCAGAACAGTTCGGGAGGAGCGATGCCTGTGAATCGAGAGTGTGTTTGTGCTCTTCTTGGAACCCCATCTTCCGAACGTGCACATTGCTGTGAAGGTGATCGATTCAAAAATTCAGGAAAGAGGCTCCCTCCACCTAGTAGAGATTTCGCACTACAGGGGATGGATTGTGAACGGATCCTGAAGATACTAGGAGACTCCCACCCTCTCATCTGTCCTACTTCCCTTCCGTGCTATCTTCAGTGTGCCGCCAGAACGTGATTCGAACCCAAGACTTTCCGATCCTAGCTGTGCTGGCACCAGACTAGCATGTGTTGTAGCACTGAACACCTGGAGCATCACCTCGTGCTAAGGAAATCTCCACAGTACAATATTTGTCCTAAACATTGTTGATGTGATCCGTTTGTGACCCTACCCACGGATTGCTTTTGGATGCAGCACACAGATGTCCGACATAATGTCAGACGAGTCGGTGACGATGGTGACAGGAATCGGGCTGCGACGACATATACATCCTGCTCGTCAACGACCTTCATTAAGGTCTGTAATTGAATGTGTGATTTTATGAGACCTCTTATGCGAGGGGGAGTGCTTTCTGTCCTCAGTGCTTGCAGCGAGACCACCGAACACACACACACACAAGAAGGAAATTCTTCACAGAACTTCTGTTGGAATCACATTACCTCATTCATTTTGCTTCATTTTCTGGAAGATTTATTTTCTGCAGATTGTTTTTCACCTGCATCCCGCTCTTCTCTGTGCCGGCTTCTAAATATGGATTTCGTGGATGACGTCACCGCGATGTTACCTGATTGGTTGCCGACAGACAAGCTGTATGTAGGTCAGAGTTCAGAAGAGAGTTCAAAGTGTACTAGTGTGGTGGTTATTTCTGGTCTATGGCTATATACAGAAATCGTGGAGAAAAATAGATGTAGTGTGAAATTAATCAGGAGACAGGCAGGAAAATTATTTCCCAATGGACGTGACCTGACAGAGAAATTACTTTTTTCTTTTTTTTAAGAAAGAGTTGTTCCACATCTTTTGATGTTTGGCCAAGTATCAGAGTTTCTTGAGCAAGTCTTATCTTCTGGGCAAGTTTTCTTCAGAATATGAGTAAGAAAACTGACATCTGTCGAGATTTGTACGAGATGTTACTCGTTGAAACAGTAAGTGAAAAACATGCTTGTACAAATATAAAACACACCCACACACACTCATACACACATACAATCTTCAACCGTGTTTGTTTTTTTAAAGATCGGGTGCAGCCTCTACCCGAATCTGCAAATTCAAACAGACATACGGGGACAGACGGATAGACAGACTTGTATGCGAGTAAAAATATTTCGTGTACACCTAAACTTCAAATACCTGTTCAAGCAGACGCACGCATCCTGTCCCTCCAATCCCGTCCACAAAAGCGCACGCACCGACACGCACAAGTATATATCTTAAATAAAAAATGTATACGCAGATAGATGTCAGTTCAAAGAATAGAACAAAGATATTTCTAGCACAGAGAATATGTTAGCAGGTATATGTAAGCGCATATATGTGCGTATAAGAATTGTGTGCTTGCGTTCGCTAGAGAGCACATGCATGAAACAATGAAAATTTAAATAACGGTAATGTTTTCTCTCCAATTCTCTCTCTCTCTCTCACACATACACACACACAGAGTAGGAAGAATGAAAAAAGGCAGCAAAGTAAAGGACACACCGCGAAATTATTTGTTAAAAATCCGAAAGCAATGTATATTTAATCACAGACAGTCGATGTTCATTGAACTAAGCTAAAATATAGGCAATAACATTAAAAATAATAAAATGAAAGCAGTAATTGAACAAAAAACATGGATGCAAATAATTAAAGCATCCTACATGCACGCGCGCGCACACACACATACATGCACGCACGCGCAACATACAAAAGAGAAGGGAAGTAAATTTCTAGACTGCAAAGCATCTAATATCTACAAACAACTAAAAAAAAAAACCCCTTAAAATCACTGCACTAATTGTGCTAACAATACCCAGTTTATTCTTCGTTGTCAAAATCAGACTATTGTACTAAAGCATTAGTATTGTAAATAATTATTCTCCTGAAAACCAGTACTGGTCCGAGAAACCTAAAATGCTTCAGAACACAAACAAACCAACGCGCAGAGAAATTATAAAATGATAATAAACTGAATACAGCAAACCATTATCGGTCTAGCAAAACTATAAATTGTAAAGATAAATGAATACAGCAAAACTCTTTTTGACTTGGGATACCATAAAATCGCAATGAGAAAATGTAAGCAGCAAAACCTTATCTGCGGCTTTATGATCGTCCAGGAATAACAAGGAATAAACACACAAAACCTTATCAGTTTAGCGAAAGTATAAAACTGTAATGAGAAACCGAATACAACAAACATTATTGTCCTGCTTCAAATAAATTTTTTAATTAGCCGTGCATGTAAAAATGCTGGAATCGTGCCGCAACACGAAAGACTTATTCTGAGGCTGTAATATACTAGAAATATGTCGCAAATAGCTGAGCTAAAAATTATACTTATTTTTCGTTGAGCTTGTGAAATAGAAAAGTGTGCTGAAATCAGCTAAGGCTGTAATACATTACAGGTAAGAAAAATTAAGGTGAGCTCATAAATGATTAACGACTGTTCATACCTGATTTCAATCAAACTTTATCACACTTGATCTTGATCTCTCTTACCTGATCAACCCATAAAAACGAGAATTTTTTAGTTTAGGCTTGTCTATGATTATTTCTTTCTTTAGACTGTAGACATGTGTCCGAGGTGGTTATAGCTTTTGGGGAGGGTGATTTTTTATATTATTTATATATAAATATTATAAATAAAATAAATAAAACAATTTTTAGTTAGTAAACTCTTATTGTTTGATGATGATGATAGATGATGATAATTAAAAATTAGCTGATGATAGATGTTTGAAGAAATTAGTTGAGTGTAAAATACAAGAAGCATATTTAAATCACACGAACCTTTCAATGCCAGATGTATGCTAGTTGTTGTCTGTAAAAGACTAGAAACATTCTGAAATAATCTCACCCTGTAAAATGCTAGAAGTCTGCTAAATTCATCCGAGTCTCTAAAATATTAGAAACAAGGTTAAAATATTTGAGCCTGTAAAACGCTAAAAGTTTGTATTTATATAAATATTTATCCGTGTCACCAAGGTAATGTGTTAGAAGTAGTTGCACACGACTGCTCCAGGGATGCTTGTGTTCACAATACCATAATTAGTGGACAGTGGACCGTGCACACCGCTACTCCCTCATAACAATGGCAGCAATGCTCAAATCAGCTCTTTAATTACACACTGATCACAGTTTTAACTGCACAGTGACCCCAACATTACACAACGACAAACATGACCACCAAACCAAACGACCAGCTTGCTGCAACTCAGCGCTGAGAGAATGACAGCCACACCATGATCAGGGCTAGCTCTCCTCCATGGACGAAAAGTGCTGTTTATTTTAATCATACACCCTACTCTGATCATGGTTAAGACACGATGTTGGTTTTAATCACACAAAACTCGCTGGCCTAACCGGGTATTGATCCCCCCCGCATCACGTTCATTATCTCCTGACGTCCTCCACCCCGCCTTCTCCCCTTATCTCTTCATGTCCCCCTCCGTCTCGGAATACTTTTCCTTCCAATCCTCCGTCGTCGGGGACTCGGACTCTCATTTCACGCCCATGACACCCCACTTTACCCTAACGGCTCTCCATTTTCATACACAATTTGCATTATGTGGTCAGCTGTCTTAACCCAAGTGCTACACTGAATTCAAATTCACATAAAAACATTTCTTTGTGTTCTTAAAATTTTATCATCACCTTCACCATTATCATCACCATTATCCATTAATCAAGGCATTCTTTCGAAAAAACACACTACGAGTAGGTGTGTGCAGCTATTTTTAACAAATTATCACACTGACACAAATACAGACTTCATCGTGGTCGTCATCGTCGTTAACAAGGTCAAAGCACAATAATATAGTTTTTATAGTTTCTTCGTGTTTTATATGGAATGTTAAACTATTACTGGACAATAGTTCTGCCAGTCATAAGCAGAATGTCAAAATACCCAACCTCTTATTTGAACCTGTCAGTCAGCAGTGCTCTTGTGTTTATTTGTGTGTTTGTGGTACTGTCCCCGCCGGATGTTGATCGTTTGACTCACGATTTCAACTTGACAAAGCCTGTAATAAACAAATAATTCGTCTTGACGGTTAAAATTTCGTTCAAAGATAGTAACACATACAATCGAGACAGAAAAGCAGTCAAGAAATTTTTAATACATGAAGAAGGGAATATTTTTGTAAATAATGAGAGAAATTATTTACATTTAAAGGTCTAGTGGGATGGACTTGTTTTCTAATGACCGGTCAAGATACCGTGGTGGTGAGGTTGTTGTTGTTGTGGGTGGTGGTGAGAGGGAAGTCAAGTGTGCAAAATATGCTACAAATCTTCATCCATTTATCGTGTGGCTAGTCAATGGAGACTGATTCAGATCAGTTAGAATGCACGTAAGTAATAAGATAGACTATCTACTAGCCAGATTTTATTACACCTTCTTTATTTTAACTGAAAGACTTTGCAGGTAAAAACGTTTCTTTGACTCTGAATAACTACGGAGCCGGAAACTTCTCGGAAAAATGGAGGCTGAGACGTTTTTATGAGTAGTTCTGACAAAACTTAGAAGTCAGATCATCTCGTGAGCTTCAGCTATTGACTTCTTCAAATACTATTCAAGAGTGTCTGGCGCTCAGAATAAAAGGAAAAATATGTTTCAAATACGAGACACGAATCCGCTAGTGTAGCAAGAAAAACAAAAAGAGTAGGAGGGTGTCTGGGTGTATGGGTGGATGGGTGGTTCTTACATTTTTATGCTGGGTTTCTGGTGTAGTTTGCGTGTCTGGAAAAGCTTGGGCAAAATAGATATTATCATCGCTATTATTCACGAGAAAGACTGGGCAGGGGGGCTGGAGAGAAGGACGGGGGGATGAGGAAGTTGCGTGAATTGTGAATATGTCGCTAGTGAGAAAAAGAGTGTATATGTGTCTGTGTGTGTGCACGTGCGTGTGTGTCTGTGTGTGTGCATCTGTGTGAGAGAGAGAGAGAGGGAGAGAGAGAGAGAGTGAGCATTCCCTCTCTTTTTTGGAATTAAGCCTTCCTTTTTCATCATAGTCATCGTTACCAAGCTGTGATTGTGTAATTAACCTCTCGATAACTTTATTATTGCCAGTCTGATTTGTTTAATTTTGCTGTCGTTCATAGTTCACATCGTTTTATCTCATGCCTGTGTGTGTCCAGCATAAGCGAGAATTATAGTTACTGTTCTTTCTTTCTTTCTCTTTTAAGGGTAAAGTGGATGAGAAAAGGTTCTTTTCTGAAATAAAAAGTGATAAAACAGAAAAAAAGGATTTGGAGCGATGGATTTAGCTTCTTTCCTGTAGTTTAAAGACAAAGAAAAAAAAGTAATACTGCTTCAAAACAGGGAAGTCATCCTAAAATACAATACACATCTTTTTACTCTTTCCATGATCGGATAAAGTACACGTGTATCGTGCAATGATAATAGACAAACAGTGAAATGACTATAGACAAATAATATTATCGCCAAGTTTTAACTTTTGTGCTTGTTTTTCTTAATTTCTTATATCTGCACCATAGTCTTAAATAATCTTTAAGAACGTATCACAAAATGAACAGTTCTTTCGTCTCATTAAAATTACAAAAGTGTAACTAAAATATAAATAAAAATTACAGAAATGTACAAAAATGATATATAAAATATAAAATACCATAAAATAATGATAATCAGTTTGCCTAAAAATCATTTAATAGTAAAAACCAATTTTCAAGGTAAACTAGCGAAAGATCGCCGTTATTGACATTAACAAAATATAAATAAAAATAAAAGTTCCGGTAAAATTTAAAAAAAAAAATTTAATCAGTTTGCCTAAGAATGTTTAATATCAAAAACTACTCTAAAAAGTGAAATAATAATAGATCGCCGTTACTTAAAAGGTATACAAGCTCACTCCCATTCTTCTTTCTCTCTCTGTGTTTCCCTCAGAGAAGAGAGAGTTCAAACGCTTATAAGTGCGGTAATAAATTCAACACCTAAATGTGCTTTGTACAGATGTGTTTGTTTGTTTGTTTGTTTGTTTGTTTGTTTGTTTGTTTGTTTGTTTGTTTGTTTGTTTGTTTGTTGAACGAGCAGTGGAAGAGCTAAACAGGAAAATGGCGACATGGGGGTCGGAGTTCTTGGGGGGGTTGGAGTGGAGGCCTTTTCTATTAACGTGCGATGAGGTTTCACATTTCGTTTCGAATGGCCAGAGCTTAGATCATACCTGACATTTTGTTATTCCTCGGATTAAAAAAGATTGCCATTTAGAAAACAAAAATACAGCAGCTCGTCTGCGCCGAAAATGCAGACGTAAATAAAAAGTGTTGAGAAAATGTAATAATTTAATTGAAAAATGAAAAACCGAAGAAGACGACGGAGACTAAAGAAAACCAGAAAATTGTAGAAATTTTAACTTTAAAAAATAAATGGTAGAAGCAAGGCAGATAATTACAAAGGGAAGATCTGTCAAATATCGGGTTGTTGAATGACTGCTTAAAAGACAATCCTCCGTTATTGTCCATGGCAACGGGAAGTCAACATATCACCAAAAGCTGTATTTGGGTAAAATCGATGTTGCAAGTTCTAAATCTTTTTGCCTGGCTGCACGGGTCGTTGACTTAAGTGGTTGAGTTAACCCTCTTCCTCCCAAGCCCCGGGTGATCCGTGACCCCGTATCTCACTTTTCTGCATACATTACATCAGCAAATGTGTCAGACTGCTTGTGTCCCCCTCCACCGTTCCTCCGGACCCAGACTCATGTCACGTGTCTCATGTTCTGTCTGCAGGGCATGGCAACATCAACATCAACATCAACGCCAACGCCGCTCTTAAACGGGGCGACGTGACGCAGAGGGAAGGGAGGAAGGGAGAAAGGGAGGAAGGGGTGGAGATAGGGATGGGAAAGGATGGGAGAAGAGAAGAGAAGTAGGGAAGGTTTGGCGATTTCAAAATATTCGCGGGTTGCTTTAAGACGAACGGTGTGTCCAGCACAAACAAAAGGAGAGTCGGACAGTTTCCATTTCCCCTTGTCAAGCACCTTATAATTTGGTCGGCCGGCCAACGCCATCTTTGCCTGCAGACCTCCAAGACCTTGTCTGTCCAGGGACCGCGCTGACTGGTGTCCGATTCCTTCATTTTCTCGTCTCCACGGAAACGAAATTTCAGAGACGAGAACAGACGAGACAGAGAGAGCGAAAGGGGAGGGAAGAGAAAGTATAGCTGGGCGGGAGGGCGGAAGAAGACAGAGGCAATCTTCGCTTTTTCAAGTGACATTTGATAATCATGATCTCCGAGTCATTCTTAAGTATGATTTTTTCTTTAATTGCGATCTCTAAAAAAAAAAAGCTAAAACCCACACACACACACTTGCACGTGAGCTTCTTGTTTACAAAGAAGATATTGTCGAATTTTTTATTTCGTGAACATTATTACTGTCATTATCGTTACTACAATCATCACCATCAACATGTATAATAATAATTGATATTAAGAAAAGCCTGCCTTAAAGAGTTATTTACCCTGAAGACATTATTCCTTCAGCTCCGACGTTTCTTAAAGTTTCGTTATTATATTTTATTTTATTTTGAATGGAAATGCGATACCATACAGTGGCAGACATACTTCAGGGGGGAAAAAAAATCGTCGGAACAATTTGATTAACTTGTTCCGTGTCGAGAACTGAATCAGACAATAAAAAAGACACAAATCTAGCATGCATATTTCCTTTTCGGCTAAGAGAATAGTCCAAATTAATTAGAAAAAGCGAGGGAAATATAGGGAGCCAATTTGGCTGTATCAATCAAGAGGGATGAAGTGTATCAGTGTCATTTCTGAATTAGCCTGCCCACTGCACGCGCACGCGCATGCGTCGCCGAACCGATCCGGTTTGTCAGTGAAGTGCCCGGATTATGGGAGTAGGATGTCGCCAGGGGTCGGATGGTTCGCTGAGACTGACGTGTGCGTGGTTCAAACATCGTATGAAAGCCTGAGCACCGAGGTGGGTGATCCACAATGGCCGATGTCTTGCTTTTATTTATTTTTTTATTTTATTTTTTTGATGATGATGATGATGATGATGATGATGACGACGACGACGACGACTACTACTACTATACTACTACTACTACTACTACTACTACTACTACTACTACTACTACTACTACTACTACTACTACAATAATAATGTATATGTGTGTGTGTGTGCAACATATAGTGACAACGTTTAGATGGCTTTAAAAAACTGTATTTATCATGCTTGTGGCTTTGTGTTTGTGCTCCTGCACGCGTCGCGTAACACGCTTAATTCATTCCCCTTGACCCGTGGGGTTACCTACCCTTGCCCCTACCCAGCGAGCGGTTTGTCGCGCCACCATGACTTGACACCCGACACACTTAGCGTAACGTCGCTTCGTCTCAAGTCCGGCCGTGATTATTATCTTTAGCTATTATGTCTGTGCGTGCAGTGGAGCCGAAAACCGAATAAAGTCAACAGTTTATTATCTCAACGATGGGCGAGTGCACCACGCGCTGCGGGCTCCGTACTCTTATCTGATGACCTGAACAATGGATCACGACAAAGTCTTTGATGTTCACCTTGCCCACCTCGACCCCCACAGCAGTCTTTACCTTGCCAATATTCAATTGCCTATCTTAATGTCATTCTTAACATCTTTGACTTGGCTGAGTACGTGCACGTGTCTGTGTGTCTGTGTGTGTGTCCACGTATGTCTTCAGTAAAACTTAGAAAATAATTCTTTGATTCTATCTTTAGGCGATAGGTCCATCTCCACCAACAAATGTTACATGTTATTTATGTAAATTCCTCTTTCAAGTTTACATTACTGTTACAAGGCCTTGCTGCGTCGCCACGAGCACCGAACTTTGTAAACAAAAATAGAAAACCGTATTATCGGCCGAAAGATGTTATTTACGGCTGGTACGGTGGAAGGCTGAGACGTACTCAAGACACCAACAGTGTACCCCTCAGTCTTCCACTCGTTTTAGCGTCTCGATGTTACTGTTGGAAGCGTGGCACAACTACCTGTGACATCTCATTAAAGGGATAAAAATGTATGGGGTGCGGGAAAGACGGGGTGATATGGGACCCGAAGAAAGCCGGGTAGACCCATAATTGAAAATGAGCAGAGGACGTGGAGATGAATGGTTTGAGCAAGAACAGAGAGAGAGAGAAGAAGAATCTATAACGTGTGTCTTTTTCGTTCTCTTCTTTCGAAAATGAAGGGAATGAAATACAGGGACGGATGCGATCACAAGATTCTGTGTGTGGCCTGCTAATCAGACTTTCCAAGAAGACATGTTGGTCAGAGAGCTTGAGTGGAGGATAAAGTTAAGAGCGATGCGAGTAAAAATGAATTGATAGATGCTTTAGGATTAAGGTGGAATGATTGGATTAGTGGAAGACAGATACTTGGCCGGCTTAGTGAGGAAATGAGGAATGTCTTACTATTCTCTCTAACAGAAAGAAAGCATAAACTATTTTGAGTGATAGGGGATGACGGGAAGCCCAAAAAATTCAATACTCAATAAAATGAGAGATAAGTGAGTGTGTGAAACGAAGGCAAGCAAACAAACAGATAGATAACAGGGTGGGGCTTAGCCATGAAGGGCTGGACACAGGGCCACGTGCTATACTGAGGTTGGTCAGTCTGCGAAAGGGGAAATCACTGGCGTGCATGCTAAAAGCAACATCCGGAACGTGTAAACAAAAACAACGGAAACACGTGGCTTGCGCTTTTTCTACCTTCTCACTTGGGGAGAGACAGAGACGTAGCGACAACAGTCACGCACGTTGGAAAAAACTGTGAGAGGTCAGTTGGACAGAGGATGTCAAGTAAGATGTTTAGATGTAGGTATTTAAGTTGCAGTTAGGAAGTTTGTTTTGAATTGTTTGTAGTGGAATTAACAACGTAGTGTTGTAGATTATTAATTATTATCTGGTGTTATTTATCCGCTGCTATCTTCTCTCCTTGTTGTATTCGTACAATAGAACAAGAAAACCAAAATAGATCTCATGTCGAAAGCCACAAAAGGAGCAACTTCTTATAACAACGAGCAGGTGAGTGGAGAGGGCAGGTAATGACAGCAAAGATTGTTGATTTGCCTGCCTCAACGTTTCAAAACCTCATCGTGGTTCAGTGCAGAGACCTCCAGGTGAACCGCCTGCCAACCTTGTCATCGCTGTGACGATGTCCTCATAGGTGTCGCCACCTGTAAGTTGCTTATAATGTACACACCTTGGTCTGGTGTAACTAAGGCTATCATACAATGCACACACCTTGGTTTATGTCTGTTGTAGCTAAAGCTATCTCACAATGCACACACATTGGTCTGTTGTAACTAAGGCTATCATACAATCCACACACTGATTTCTGTCTGTTGCTGTAGCTAAAGCTATCTCAAAATGTATATACCTTGGTTTATGTCTGTTGTAGCTAAAGCTATCACTTCATCAGAGGGCTTCGGAAGCAGCGTGTACGTATCAAGAATTTTTATTTTTGTTAATTCATCTTTGTTCTTATTTAATTTTCAACGTCCACATACAAATTAGATCCATTTCAACATAAAATCGTGCGGTTAATGACACTAAAGAAAAAAATTACAAAGCAAGAGAAACAAAATGCATCAGAAAAACATAATCAACAACGATTACGTGAGGTGTTGGACACACAGCACACAGACACGTGTGCACACACACTCTCTCTCTCTCACACACATACATCAAAGAGAGGAGAGACCACCTACTTAAAACATTAAAACGCTTCTCTATGATACATCTTTCAAGAAACCATTGCTATTCCGCAACCAATCCTTGCAAGCCTCTGAGGGTGAGATGAGAAAGTAGCTTCCTTCATGTCAGGCAGTCATCCACATCAGTCAGAAATAAAACCGCACACCTCCATACTTCTGATCATGAACTACAACCAAACTATTCGCGTCCATCTCTCTCTCTTACTCACTCTCTCCGAGGAGACCTAAAAAGACAAAGTAAAACAAGGCGAGAGAGTGTGGCCGTTTCCTCCATTTCCCCCACACCCATCCCCCATCTTCTCTCCCTGGGCCTGGATGGTTTTGTGTATACGACATTTAGTTGTCGTTTGGGCCAATTTCCAGGGCCTGTGCTTTTCTGGGCTAACAGGTTTAATAACACGGCGGGGCCGTGCGTAGCTAACGCGTCATGGCAGCCCTTCCGCGTGCGCCCGGGAGACACGTGCCGCATGCGCCCCCAGAATGCACCGCGAAGGCGGCGAAATCGGAAGTGAGCCGTCATTGGTCGTGTCACGGCCTGGAGGTCATGTGACTACCCGCTAATTAGGCCGTCTCCGCACAAACAGGATGACGAAGATTTAAGCGACAACAGTGAAAGCCGCGCTGCGGAAGATAATAGCTCTCTCGTCTGTGCGAGAACGAGGCTGGCCTTTGGTGTCATCTAGTTTTTCACAAGAAGTCCCTCCGTCTTCCTCTTGATCTCCTCCGCCTCTTCCTGCGCATCCTCATCGCTCGGGCGTTTGATAAGAAAGTGCTTCTACCTTGCGACGATTTCGCGCTGCAGAGCAGAGGTCATGTTCATGAAGCAGGAGCGTCTGTATATTAATTTTTTTTTAATTGCTCAGTCTTTCAAATACACACAATTTAATGTCCATAAAGCTCTCGATGATACCCGTTACCGCCATGTTGTTTTAGAGTAGTTGAAAAAACAAACAAGAGTTTGAAGATTCGCATTTTCCTGTCGATGCGAGGTTCAAGAAAAATTACTCAGGAACCAATAAGATCACTGTCGCGTGTTTTTGTTCGACTTCTTTTCGGATCAAACATCGTGCTTGTGATGATGAGAATTATTTAATGGCTTTTACATTTATCGAGTTTTACGATAATTGATTTTGACAGGTAAACGGACATTCCCAGATTCCCAGAATAAATGAGTGTAAGAGTGAGATACAGGAAGTATAACGTTTTATCCATCCAAAATGGTGCGAAGGATCATCTTTAATATTAAAACACTGCTTCTATGTGCCCTAGAACTGTTGCGCAAAATGTGTTTTATCATCTGGGTATATTATTAAGTCGATAGGTATAACAGGGAATGTGAAAATAAATGTTAAGAGTTAAAAATTGAATTAAATTATTGAACCAAGGAACATCACGAAGACAGAGAAGAAAGGGGAACAAAGAGAACTGGGATAAGTGGACAAAGAATGACTAGATAAGAGGAAGGGGGGGGGGATAGGATTTCTGTATAAAGTGTCATCAAGGTTTAGAGTACAAAGAAATAGGTCTTATCATCATTCACACTCGGAAGAAGCCGGCCTGCCCCTGGATTCGACCCACCGGTGCCTATCATTGGGAAGACTTGAGACACATGACGAACGTCAATAAAAACATATTTTGAGTGATCGTTAAAAACCGCGAAAAGTTCGAAATTTTTAATATCTGAACAGATTAAGCAATGACAGAATAGTATGGTGGGGACATGCAAAAACAATATTTGAAAGAAATGGCAAGAACACAAAGAATGACATAGTGAAGACACAGAATAAACAATATTTCAGTCACATGGTGAGGATACAACATAAGCAATGTTTCAATAAAAATGTGGAGAGACAACAAAAATAAAAATAAACAAATGTAGGCCAGAGTGTTCGACTGAAAAAAGAAAAGAGCGAGCGGATGAATGAATGAGGCACACGTGGTGTCATGCGCTGTACGCATGGCGGAAGAGGCGCACGTGCCACTGATGTCTGTGACGTCGATTTGAAGTGACGTTTGTCCTTTTTCTGTCGTCATCGCTAGCTCGCGGCAGTCGCCTCCCTTTCTAGCCCCCAACCCCAGCCCGCACGTTCCACTGGGTGCAGGAAGGAGAGGGGCTTCAACGGAAGGGGGTTTCAACCGCATCACCTGCCTAAACGCAGGTGTACAGGGAGGCTTGAAGGGACTGAGGCTGAGGCGACGTGTGACTCAACCTCGCGCAACAGAATAAAAAAATAATGAGTTAGCAGAGAAGCAGAGCTGAGAGTAGGGAGTTGAGCTCGTGAAGGCTTCAGTGACTGATGCACGTGCTTCGTTCGTAGTACTGTGATTTTAATCTCTCACACCCACCACCACCCCAACATCCCCTTTTTTCTCTCTCACCTACACCCCTTCACAACCCACCAATGTATCTTACTATAAGTGGGTATTGTTGTAAGACTTTGTCTGTCCTCTTCCTCCCTTCTTCTGCACGCGCAACAAATGAACTGAAAACGACGCCCTTCCTCTTTCTTACACTCCCAGATTCAAACGGAATAAAAATGTTTTATCGTACCTGTAGGTTTGCATGCTGCTACACATTGTTAATACTATTCTTAAACCTCCCCAGGATGTACCTTTCTTTATATATATATATGGAACCTCGAGATTAGTTGACGACCTCAGAAGTATGCCGCAGTTTTATTTCCTGTCCAAAGCTCCCCTTTCCTGCACCCACCCGATTATTAGTATAGCTCCGAGCTGAAGAGAGACTTGATGGTTGCCGATTCGATACCTGCTTTAACCAATTTCGTTACTTTGTATTTGATTTTACCAATCAAGCAATTTTCTCTCTCCCTTTTTATCTCCATCTCTCCTTATCCTCTCTCTCTTCGCTGAGGCAGGAAAGAAAGTGTACCTGCCCCGCCTTTATTCACCCCTCACAGTTCATTGCCCCCCACTAGGACTATCAAGATGTGGAACCTTTACCTTACCTCACCTCTGACAACTAAGGTGGACTCTTTTTACAGAAGTTTTGTTTGCGAAGCTGTACACTCGCTTTTGTCTGAGGCCGACAGACCCCTCGGGACGTGTGAAAGCCTGAAGGAAACGTTTATCGGGCAGTACGAAAGCGAGGTGAACTTTCTTCAATGGACCGCCGCCGCGTTCCACTCCATTACACAGCATAATCTGCCGAGACAGGCGCGTGGCTCTGCACCTCCCAACCTCCCCCCATCTACCTCCCCCCACCACTCGGTACAAAGCTAATCAACACACCCACCCCCTTATCTACACCCTTCCTTCCTTGTCGTCGACGGAGTCTTTACGAAAGGCCACGCGACGATGTCAAAAGCCCTCGGCCGAGCGACCACCTTGTTCGCGCGGGACCTAACGGGAGCCTGCGCAGTGCGCAGTGTCGCCACGTGTGGGCACGCATGCGCGGTCCCACAGGGACCCCCGGGCCCGTGTGCGGGAGGGATTGTTTGTGCAAGGGCCTTGATAGTGATCGTAATTTCGTGTCGCTGCCCGCCGCCGTGAATTATTGATCAACCGCGAACTGACGGAGGCCGAACAGGTATGGATCGTTCCCCGGGACTTACCTGGACCCCGGAGTAAACCGTCGTCTGTGCAAAACACCACAGGTGAGCTCAGGTACTGTAAGGGGTAGGGGTAGGGGAGAGAGAAGGGTCTTGCTGCTAGGTACTGTTATTGGGGATGGTCAAACAGGAGAGTAGCGACGAGGAGAGTGGGTGAGACCAAGAAAATTTGTCGGTGGACAGGTGCGCCATTGTCCGCGGGACCCTGGAGGACACGATGGACATTCTAGAATATATTTGAGCAACTGGCTACAAGTGTCTAATGAGTTTTACAAATGGATGCACGTTCAGGATCTGGTCAAATGAAATATTTTTTGATGGGAAAATGAATGAATGAATGAATGAATCAATCAATCAATCAAAAAAAAAAAGTATTCACTGTCACTGAAACTCGAGTAAGATGTCAAAAGCAAGAACACGACCAATTAATTTATTTTATAGGGTGTCATTATTAGTGTTTTATATTTCATTATCATATTTTTATTGTTAATTTCCCAGAGTAGAGAGTGCAACCTATTTTGGGAGTGATGTTGCGCGATAGAAGTGTACAATTAAAGCCTAACCAAATGTATGATTAGATTAAATTACCCGCTCAAAAATAATTGCAGTAAACAAAAACGAGAAAAAAATACAAAAATAAACTAAAGATGGTGTTAATGTCTCAGTTCTCGTCACCAAGAACCAGCTTCTTCTTCAGCTGCTGCTGCTTCCTACGACACTGCTAAGTGGTGCATGACGATGCTCTATCATCATCATCATCATCATCGAGGACAATAAGGTGCACCACCACTACTACCACCACCACCACCACCACCACCATCATCTTCATCATCATCATCATCATTGCATCATCGTCGTTATGGTCACGCAGGTTTCAGTGAATGTGAGGATGTTCCGGCTGACAGTCTACACATGACAGTCCAGCCAGACTGGATGGTGATCAACCACCTGGCGGCCTGGCCGTGTGAGCCCAGACCCGACCCGCGTCTTTTTCCGAGCAGGTGTGCAGCACTTTCAAGTTGATTACGTTAGTCGCGGACCCCACAGGTAAATTAGACTTTAATCAAAGATTGCAGCAGGCCTAATTGAGGTGAGGCCGCGCTGGCACTGTCGGTTGCAGGCTCCAGCGCTAATACAGGTGAAAATAATTCATGAGGGGTCTGCCGCGGGAATTGTCACAGCAGCCTGCCATGGGATGGCAAGCGTCTTTCTTCCCCTCGTCTGTCTGTCTGTACGCGCTCGTGTGTGTGTGTGTGTGAGCACGCGCGCTGGGAAATATGCATTTAGCAAATGAACTGAGTCATTTCTCTCTCTCTCCTTCTCTCTCACTAAGTTGATCTCTGCCTTCCCTCTCTCTGTTTCTCTTTCACTCCACCGCTTCCTCTCTATCGTTCTTTTGACTCTTTCTGTCTATATATATTATATATCCTTCTTACTTTTTCTCTTCCCATCTCTCTGTCTAATACACATAAATCTCCTTCTCCCTCTCTCCCCTCTGACTCTTATATTTTATCAGGGCTTCTGCTAAGGCTAAATTCTTTGGGGTCCCAGGGACTCCTTCTTCAGATTTTTAAGGGGTCCTTGTTCTTCGCCCAAATTTGAAGGGGACCCCATTGACGAAAATTGAAGGGGTCCTCCGAACTTTTAATGCGTACTGTACGCAATTTTTTGCGTAAGCAGAAGCCCTGATTTTATTATACTTTTTTTCTATAATTACCTTCACTGAATGCTTGATGTTACAAATCAAAGCTTAATAAAATATTTTATTATCTGCCATCTTTTATACTTCCTCTTTCGTTTTGTGTGTGTGTGTGAGAGAGAGAGACCGTGAGGTTGTACTTTAATTCAAAATTTCAGTTGAATTTTAAAGTACCTTGGAATGCCTTTTGATGGGGCGTGCGTGTGTGTGAACGTGCGTTTGTGTGCGTGTGTGGGTAGAGGGGTGTCTGTTCTTGAGTCTGTGTGTTGCATGATCGTGTTTGCTTGAGATGTGTATGTGTGTACCAGCATCAGTGTGTGCGTGTCGCTTCGTGTAAAACGTGAAGTCACGACTGTGTTTGTGTGGTATGTGTGGTATGCAACTGTTTGTGTGTGGGATGTGTTTGTGCGTGCATGTGTGCTTGTATTAGGTGTATGTAATTGTGTCAGCGCGCGTGCGTGGTTCCCTGTAAACAGAGAAGTCACGAGTGGCATAAGTCTTGTCAGGGAAGGGCGAGAAGAAAGGTAAAGGGAGAGCAATCTTAGGGAGGACAGATAACCTGTGACGAAGACACTCTGTTTTGGTCTCTACCTGTGACCCCACCCCATCCCAGTCCAGCCCCAGATACCCACCTCTCACCAAGACCTCTGTATCACCCTACCTCCACCACCAACCAACCACACAACTCTGTAACACCCTACCTCCACCAGCAACCAGCCACAACTGCCAGTGTAGTGGCCGTGCACCGCCAGCCCTCACCGCCCTGACGCCGCTTATAAGAACGTGACGTGGCGTGCACAAAGGTATTATCGTGCTCCTCATCGACATGCTCTGCTGCCGCAAGGGCTATCAAGCAAAGACGAGTCGACTGTGCGGGTGATTTTGGCGACGATGAGGATAATAAGAGCAATGATCACATCGACGTCATTGTCATCTCCTTTACTCTTTATTAATGATTCCATAATTAATAATTAAATTACTCTGTGTTGGCTGGCCGGCCGCAACACGTGATTGACAAAGTACAAAGAGTTCACGATGGCCCCGCACGTCCTTTGTTTTCAGGGCAAGAAAATGTCAGCACGTCACACCTCCTCTCTGCACGCTCCACTGACTGCCTGTTCCATCACGAGCTGATTACATTCTCTATGGGATGTCATAGCATCATCCCTAGTTCCTCTCCTACCTCTCTGACTAACATGCTCACTCTCTCCTCGCCATCTAGAGCAGACCTGGGCAAGAGGCGGCCCGCGGGCCGGATCCGGCCCGCGGGCCGCCCCTTGCCCAGGTCTGGTCTAGACATTTCATTCCTCGGCAGACCACACTGTCCTATACCCGCCAAAAATTCGCACCAGAGACTAGTAAGAAGTCCTTCTCGCATGGTTGATCATGCAAGCTGTAGAACCCGCTAGTTCTCAGTTCCAACCATTCAACAAGTTTTGTCTTTCAAGAGGTCGTTAAAAACTTTCTTTTTTCAGAAATACCTTTTGCAGTAATTTTATTTCCATAAAATGTTCATAATTAATTCCGTTTCTCTGATGATTTGAAAGCTGTGCATCTGTATTTTTAATTTTTTTATGAAATATAAATAAAATGAAATTTATTTTGTCAGAAATATTCTGAAATAAAATTTCTTCCTTTCATCTTTATGTTTATATGAACAAATATATTTATACACATTGTCAGCTTTACTCCTGACAAACCTTACTTACCCTGAGACTTCTAGACCCACTTAACAATCAGTTACAATGTCCTGAGTCGTAGACTTCAGTGATAGCTGACGATGAGGGCGGCGATGAAAACCGAGATGGTTGATGATTGAAATGTAATCGTGACTGCGAAGCTGGCGAACCCACGGCGAGATCTTTGGAATTTGTCTTCCCTTGCAACCTTCCGACTCTTTTGTACGAGGGGTGCACAGGGTACAATGGACAACACAAACCCGCCATAAACAGCTTGTTTATATCTGGGCGCCGCGGAGGTAGGTGTGGTCTGCTCACTTACACCTGAACTGCTTACGGCTTTTTTTTTTTTTTTTTTGGGTGGTGGTAGTGGTGGTGGTGGGAGTCCCACGAAATCGTTCACCTGTAGGGAGTTCACCACCAAAGACTCCAAAACTTCATGTCACATTTTCTTTGAAGTACAGCTTGCCAATTTCAGTCTTAGTTAATTTGAATTTGCATATGCAATTAATTTGCATACAAATCGAGGTTACATTTACTGTACTAAAGTTGTTTACACGCCAACTTAAAAAAACAAACAAAACAAAAATCACAAGACAACTGATGAGTAACGAGTCTACAAAATCAGCATCGAAAATGTTTACCAAGATACTAACTTTAAGAAAACTCAAAATTCACCGAAACTAAAACGAGGACAGCAAAAACTCGCCACCAAGGCTTACTTTACGCGCATGTACATACGCGCTAGACACAACACAAGGTTTACAGAGGTAAGTAAATAAAGGCAGGTAAGCACGTAAACAATCTAGCTACACAAACCATAACAGGTTGCCGAACCTAAAGACAGCAAAGGATCACGGGTAGCCCCTCCACTCCCCACAAAAGGCTGGCAGCTGTTAATACTTAAGCTGACAAGTGTATCGTGAGGTGTCAAAGTTCACTGAACCATAAGTAATGATGTCACGTGTGTATCCGCCTACCAAACATACCAGCGCAGGTACAGCGGACTGTAAGTCAGTTCTAAAAATAGACGAATGTTGAAATACGTCAACAACCATTTAGAACACAAAACAGGTTTTAAAAAAATTTTAGGTGATTAATATTAGGAAATGCAAGATGTCTTAGAAGATTTCTTACATGAAAGATAAAGATTTGCAATCAATAAATTAAGCAATCAATTAGCTATTCGTTTATATTAATGATTGGAGTGGATTTTTGCTTTAAGTATGTTCTCTTTGTTTTTATACACACTCACAACCTTCCCCCACACACATTCACACACAATAAATAAAACAAACAAGTCGGGACACACACACACACACACATATAAAGCAGAATTTATGCAAAGTATGGGTCTGAAAAAACTCGCCAAAGAGAACAATGATAATGAAATGAATAAAAAGAAAGAAAAAAGTATTTAAAATTTTGAGAAGATGTTTTAATGTTTGGTAAGCTCTCCAGTGCTGTCTCTCAGTTCAGGCAAATTACCTGTCATAGTTGTACCTTCCATTATTTCTATTTGAGTTTTATTTAGTGTTGTTCCATTTGTTTCTGCTTCTATGGTTGTATTTTTTATTTGATTGTTTTGTTATTTAGTTTGTTCATGTTTTTGCATTTTTTGCTGTTGTTGTTGTTGTTGTTGTTAATAGTTTTGTTTACTGTTTTGGTTTAATAGCTTGGTAAGGTTTGGCTGTGTCCTCGTCGCATCAACAACCATGAACGCAGATAGCTCCAAAAGCACAGAAGTGAAATAAAGGGCGAGAAAAGCTTTTCACATTTCAAGACACGAAACATTTTTCAAGTGACAGCGAACCAAAGACGATACACACAAGGACAGCGAGGAGCTTGAGAGAAATAATCTGCCAGAAATCCAGGACCTGAAATTCAAAAAAAAAAAAAAAGAAAAAAGAAAAGAAAAGACGTTAGCAGAAAATAAGACGAGATAATTGCTTGTCAAAAAGCATCGGGGACGATCGAAGCGAGTGCGCCGGACAAATGACAGAGCGGAAGTAAGAGACGAGTTCTCTCCCTTGCCTGCGCCGTGTTTCGACGGCGGAGACCGCAGCGGATGCGTTGTGTGAATTAGTCACGCCAGGTCCAGCCTGGACAAGCCCAGGACACACGTACAGACATAAGCACTGCCACAAGATGGCACAGGAGGGGGGAAATAACCGACATTTCAGCTTGATCCCCCGCCACGTCACCACCGCCCTCCCCTACCTCCACACACACACTCACAAACACACCGACCAACCTAGCAAGACAGTCAGTCACAATAGGCCACTCGAGTGAACACGTATGAAAGTGTGTGTGTGTGTTTAAAAATTGGTTGTGTGTACGGGAATATGTATATGTGTATGTAAATATAGAACACCAAACCTGTGAAGGTTTTGCCTGTATGTGTGCGCGCGCGTGCGTTCGAGCGTTGATCCACGGGATCCTTACAACTCGCCTGTGGCAGCGATGAACCCAACATCAGCACCAGGATCTAAGTTTTCTAAACCACTTGAGGTGGTTTCTGGTGGGGAGGGGGAAAGGGGGACCCATGGTACGGCCCAGTGGATGGGAACTAACTTGATATTGTTGAGATCAGGTGAACCAAGGAACGGCCACATTAACACGGTAGGACCGGAAGTAGGGTATTCGGTAAAAACGAAATGCGAGACCCTGAGCACTGAACCCCCACCTTCTCTCTCTCTCTTCTCTGACTTAAGATAAGATAGCGGATTAGATAATTCTTTCAGTGCAACCAGCTCTAACTCCGTGTAAGACAAGCTCGATGGAGGCCCATTTGTCAGCATTTTCGGTCGGCGAGCTCGGGACCTGGAAGGAAATAGGGGATGTTTTGTGCGACAGGAATGAATGGGGTGTATTGGCAAAGATGGACCAAGCTTTGAGAGGTGTTTAAAGAAGGGAAAAAGATTTACTGCCGAAAGCATTTAGTCAAGGTACTTAAGTGCATGCATTTACCTTTACACGGGAGGCTAATCTCGCAAAGTAGTAAGAGGACCCTCCCTCCCCTGTTCCCCACAGTCAACCGCAATTTAGTTTGTTGGATGCAAGACCAAGGTTTAGAAGATTTGGAAATTGCATGTTGTAGTAATGTTTGGGATGTTAAAGATGATGAACACAAGACTGCCGAAAAACGTGTACAGAGTGTACAGTATACATGGTGGCGCCAGAAAAGGCAAGTTAACAGCTTTAAGTATGGAGACTATCAACATATTTTCTTTTATTTTTCTTTCCTTCTTTATACTTTCTTTTCTTCCTATGTTTTTTTTTCTATTTCCTTCCTTATTTTCTTTCTTTTCTCTTTTCGTCCTTTTCCCTTGTGTTTACATGATATACGCGAGTGGGCCCATAATTACATAAATTTAGTAAATCTTTGCAAGTTTATTTACTATGAATAATAACTTCCACGGATTAAAATATTCTGTTTAACGGATCGGTTAATTCCAATTTCTCTCTCTCTCTCTCTCTCTCTCTCTCTCTCTCTCTCTCTCTCTCTCTCTTATTTTCACTTAAAATTCAGAATGTCTCCTTTAAGTTGGTCAGCCTCCCACATGTTTTTATTTATTTATTTTGTAGTTGCACACCGTAGATATTTGTGTGTGTGTGTGTGTGCAAGCGTAGGCATATGTTTGTTGCATGTGTGCGTGTCTGATTGAGAGAGGAAAGAAATGCTAGAGTGAAAGATTTTCATTAGCAAATTGAAACTTTTCCATTAATGACGGATAAGAATAATGTCCATTATTCCTACTGCCTGAATTCCGATAATAAAACATTTTATCTCTTCCTGCTTCGTTCACGCTGCCTTCCTCCCCTCCTCTCTCTCTCTTTCGCTCTCCAGCCACCTCCCTCCCCACTGTCTTTACCTCTCTCATTCCTTCTGTTGTCCATTCCATGCAGCTTTTTTTCCGGGGTGGGGGTGTCGTCGATTTTTTTTTTTTTTTTTTGGTTGGTCGTCTGCCACAAAGGCATTGTGGCTCAGTACGCAGGACGGAAATGGCAGCGCTGGCCATTTCAGGCCAAGGTGTGAATGAACCTCCAGGGGCCGGACACGGGAGGAGCATGCGCGTACACTGGCAGTTTTTAAATGAAGAAAGAGTAGCAGACGACATTTTTCATGGCGCAACTAGGCGCAGGTCTCCCTCTCGGGACCACCGCCATGTTATTTTTTTTTTTTAATTGAAAGATCATTTTCTTCCGTCTGCCGGGTCCTGAGACCCGAAATGCATCAAAAATGAAAACTTTGCCATGCGCCTGTGAAATAAGGAACAAAGAGACTCGAAACAAGGTGAAAATGTAAAGATTTTGAACACGATCTTTTGTTTTTGAATGTTCTTACACCAGCCACAAGAATAAACACGAAAATTTTTAACCCCGATCACTGTAACGGAAATAAGAGGAGATTCATCACTAAAACATATTTCTTCACAAGACTTGGCTGAGTGCAAACTCTTTTCCGAATTAATCATGTACTAAGTTAAATTAATAATTAAAATAATCTATTGATATGATGATAGTGCGGAGATTGATTTGTAATAATGAATCATGGAACCAGGGCGGATCATCAAAGGGTCAAAATATTTGAACCACGTGACTAGGCCTAGCCTATGGGAAAACAGATTTTCCAAATCTGGATAAATAATTCCATCCCTTCTCCGTCCACCGACAAACACATCTCAATGTTCGAGATACAGAAGTACAGCTTTCAATAACAACAACAACAACAACAACAAAATACGTGATGTCTCTAATCCTTAGCTTCCCTACGACCAGTAACATCCATTTATTTATTTATTTATTTATTTTTGTTTACCAATTTGGATGAGAAATATTGGCCCAATCTACCAAATTCTAAGCCTTGTCAGATGTTGCAAGTGTGTTATTACATACAATATGCAACAAGCTAGTTGCGCTCACTTCACTTGTCAGCGATGGTTGCTGGTGGACTCTACAGCTATACACACTCTTGTTGCACGGATGCCCTCTCTTGTCTGCATCAACAATTGCCCGAGTGAAGCCAAGTCTACTCTCTAATTGCATGAGCTCACCAATTTCCAGGTCCAGGAGTCATTCAGCCTATATCGCGTGCTGATATCCTTTCTCTTTTCTATCAATCGCCGGCAGGGGAAAACAATGAAAAACACACACGAACACGCACCCCACGCGCACAAACACACACACACACGCGTGGGCCTGAAGATAGAGAGAAGAGGAGAGAGAGTGTGTAATTCCCCCACAGTAAACTGACTATTTGGTTTTCCAGTCGTTTTGATTGAACACTCAATCCAAAACCGCCTCAAGAGTACTGAACCGTCTCTCACACTTCTGTCGAATATTAGTCTTCATGAAGGGTTCAGTGTTAGTATTCATGTACAGGTAGTTCAAAAGAACAGATTGGTTTTTAGGTACAAAATGGACCCTTTAGTTGAAATTTTGTAAAAAAAAAAGTTTTTGTTGTGTTTATACCTTCCTATCATTTCTACTTCATAATCTGTGCTTCTTTCTGATTACTCGAATAATTTGTAAAGAGCTGTGATGAAAGAATAAGTGTATATTAGCAGGCCGCCACCTTCAAGATGGATAAAAGGATAGCTGAGAGATTAGAACTCTGGTTTCGAACTAAAGGGCGGCGGTTCGATACCCACGTAGCGCAGCAAACGTCCCCAAGTCGACCCAGCTGGCAGGAATGAATACCTAACACCAGAAAGAGATGAACACCACCCTCATGTAAAGCTGATCACTAAGAAAAGTGAGGTCTTTCACTCCTCACTTCCTAAAGACATATGAAAGGTCAGGAGACGACCTAAGTTTAACTTGCGGATGAATCATAAACCTTGGATTAGGTATCAGTGTGTGTGTCAGTGCGTCCCCTCCCTCTACCTCTTCTACCTCCTTTTCCTTGAAGTCTTTCATGGTTTTTATGTTGCTTGAAGTTCAGACTGTTCTTCTGTTGCGACCCATCGAGATCCCTGTAGGAAGGTCACAATACAAGGTAAACAACAATAGTTAACAAAAAAATTCTCCGATTTGTGTGCTTTGTCAAACAGTTTTATGCTGCAAAAGAAGGAAGGAAAGCGAAAAGAAATAAATAAACAAATAAACAAATTCTGAGACATGTATATAATATTCCTTATGCTCGAGTTGATAAAAAAGGTGGAATAAACGAGATAGCCAAGACGGAGGAAAAAAGATGAAGGATGATAAAATATGAAGAAGCATTCTTCCTACCAAAACTGTCTTTGAGCATCGGAGACAGGGGATGATGAAAGGGCGGGTGGGTGTATGGGCGACAGTAGAAAACGCGTTCCAGCAAATGAAATAGAATAATCTGGTTGGTCCTTAAGAGAAAAAGAATTGATCCTCATCTCCAAAAGAAACAATATTTCTCTGGCTGATAGAAGATGTGCGATGTCGTGCTTTGTAATCACACACGCGATAGGCGAATCCGAGCCTGCCTGGAAATAGGATGTTCTTATACTGTTTAACTGAGCATTTGTTTTAAAAATGCCTCAAACCGGGGAGATGGGGATGGGAGGTTTTAATAAATTAATCTTCAGCCTTCCAAAAAACTGCTCGCTCGATTGCAATGGTCGCATAACGAGGACGTTCAGATCTGACTTCCGGAATTGGCAGTAGGTAACAGTTCCGAAGCACAAAGGAAATTTTGTTGCAGGTGAGTGTAATGGTCAGTGCTGGAGTGTAATGGTCAGTGCTGGCCTGCTGTTCTCGCCGACAAGCAAGAGACAGAAGATTGTTCGTGTGATCGTGAAACGCAAAAGCCTTGCGAATGCGCATGCGCGCGCACTTGCAAGGACTGCACGAGATGAATGTGCGAGGATGGGTGTTGCTGGGGGATGGAAGAGTTGTTTGTGTACGTCTGTTGTCTGCCCCTATCCCTCACTCTGAGTGCAAGAGCGAGTTTGGCGTTTCGAATCTTTCACGTCCTCACGTCTCATCAAGCTATTGCTTATCAATTTTATATCTGAGATATGAAAATTAAAATCATTAATATTACAATGTTATTAACCGTTGATTTGTTGGTTGGTTGGTTGGTTGGTTGGTTGGTTGGTTGGTTGGTTGGTTGGTTGGTTGGTTGGTTGGTTGGTTGGTTGGTTGGTTGGTTGGTTGGTTGGTTGGTTGGTTGGTTGGTTGGTTGATTGAAAGGAGAGGAGTATGTCGGTCAAAAGTTCGAAGAGTAAGATTTTTGTTCGGTTAATAAAGACGTGTTACACAATTGTCTCCTCCAAGCTCTCGCTAGACCACGCTGCACCCGCCTCAACATTTTATGCATCTTCGCGCCGCTGACAACTGCACGGCTCGTGGCTGCTGCTGCTGCTACTGTTGTTGCTGCTGCCGCTAACTTTTGCTTTATTTCGTGTTACAGGACATTGTTACTCTTTTCCCCCTTCCCTCTTGGAATTTTAAGACATTCTCGCGATGGTGAAAACTGTTGATGTCCCCGCCTTTCGGGAAATGGTGGCCTTCTCACGTTACGGAAAATTCTGCGCCACTGACAATTTTACGTCCTTCTCGAACCACTAACAATTTTACGTCCTTCCGCGCTGCTGAAAATTTTACGTCTTCTCGGGCAGCTGAAAATTCTACGTCTTCTGGCGATGGTGGATTTCTGTATTCAGTATGTTGTCTTCCGCGGCCATGAAAGAAAACTGAAGCTGTGTTACTGTTCGCCTAATCCTCTATTCTAATTAACACTTTCTGGAAGGAAAACTAAATTAAAACTTCAGCCAAGTTATAAAACTTGAGATATGGAAGATAAAATCTTAGTGGATGCAATTTTCTATGAGAACTATTCTTTTAAGGAAAGACCACATTATTCGATGGCAATTCATAAGGAGGTCCAACCAGATTTAGTTTATGCCAACTTAATATCGGCTGCGTCCCACTACAATAGCAAATAATTACTCGTTTGTTGGGAACCATGAAAAAAATCAAGTTATTATAAATAACGCAAATAAAAAAGAACAGCGAATCCAGTCAAAAATAAAAACTCTCACTAATAAAAGACTTGCCAGTGATCACACTAAAACAGAAATATCAAATATTCTCCATTTGCCAATTGCTTAAACTCATTTACTATTGTCTCAACCACTTAAAGCCAGTAACAGTCTTCTTAGTCTTCTCCACATCGTCTTTTCTATCTCTCTCTCGCTCTCTTTCTCTCACACACAGAGAAGGGAGGAGGAGAGAATGAAACGTAAAAGAAACAAAAAATCATTTCACGACACCAAATGTTCTAGCCATCAGACCGAAGCCTGGCAGAAGTCTCAGAAACAGTAAAAGCAGACCGTGGTCAGTCCCGAAACACAGTCCAGGCTTCGGTGGTGTTAATTTTGCACAGGAGTCCATTTGCTCAGCTGGGCGGGCCCCTGCCGACGAGCTCAGCCAATCAGCGCGCAGAGTTCAAATCGATTCTAGTCGCTCTCCAGTTGCTGGAGGAGGGAATGTTGAGGAGGAGGTGGGGGAGAGAGAGAGAAGAGGAAGCCAAGCTTTCAGAATGCGGGAGAGGGGGATGGCACGAGGGGACGGGACGATAAAGGAATGTGGTGCAAGCCTCGTTTCTAATCCTGACGTGGCGGTGGTGTTGGTGGACGGTGGTAATCGGTGGGGAGAGGGTTCCGATACAGGGGGTAAATAGGGGGGAGTGTCAGGGCAACCACCCCACAGAACCATCGACCAGCGTGGAGTCCTGTGATGTAAGGTTAAACAGTGCAACAACATACAGCAAGTTTCCTGCCCATGAGTTGCTCCTCACCTCTCTCTCATCGAGGACTGAAAAAAGTGGTCGAGGAAAGTGGAGGGGGTCAAACATCTCTGAAGCTCTACGGGTACTTAACAGCAAGTTCCTGACACTTCATAGAAAAAGAAAGAAAATATGATGAAATTAGACGAAGAAGAACAAGACGAGGAAAAATGAAAACAAACAGCGAAAAAACCAGGAACTTTGTTAATGACAATGAGTGAAGTAAACACTAATTATTGTGTGATAGCGTGTCCTTACAAGATTGGGTATGCATCCAAAATCTTATGTTATTTTTGGTGTGGACCTGGCTGAAAATACAGTCCTTGCTGTGTTTGTTCACGGACTATATTTTCTAGCAATACTAATAATGATGCTTGTATATTTTCGAAAGAATAGCAGTCAAGAGTATTGATGAGGTCGCTGCCTTTATGAAAGCGTGGTGACATCGGGGTTATGTGCGCGACACATTTGTATCCACAGTTCTACACACGATGCATGAGAAGCTATTTCTTATAGTTAGCAAACTGTCACTTTTTTGCGATATATGTATGAGAGAGAGAGTATAGTTTTGGCTCCCATTTCATTTTGAATAAAAACAAAAAGTCTGCTAAAGGGAGGTAATGAAAGACTTCTAAGATGAGCGCTAAAAAGAAATTATGTCCCATGACTAATTACCTCATGGCTTCAGTTAGTTTGCCTAGTATTTTGTGTTGGTCATGATATTCATCGGTTTTCATCCTTTCCTTTCTAAATTTTCTTGTAATATGTTTTTCTATTTGTTTTGGACTGACAACACCATGTAATTTATCACAATGTATTTTCAGTGAATTCGCGCGGCTTTTCGGTAATCAACTTATACCTTGAAATATATTTCTACACGTAAATGGTGTATTTACAAAGCTCCAATTTTAAGCTTATAATTCTTGTTATAAAAATAATGTAACAGAAGTATTACTTGAAAATAAACTATGAATAGCAAACGAGTCGCAAAAATGGTTACAGAAATAAAACAGGGGAGGTAACTAGTCTAATCACTTTGCTCCAAAAGACAAGTAGAGTTATTTCTCTTGGATGGTATTTTGCAAGCTAGGAATAAAAATTTCTTGTTGATGAACAGAACCGAAGAAACATACATACACTGATGAAATTTGTCAAATGAAATACACCCAAAAAACAACATCTCAGAAAAAATCTGCTCTATCCATCATGGAAGTTTATTTCAAAGTGTAGCTGAGTCTTTAAGACTTGTGGAAATTGAGTCCCATGGCGGAAATATTCTTTTCGCTGACTGGAGAGACACATGTCAACAATATGCTGCCAGCTGTCTGGGCAAACAGTGGTTGTAACAACACTCACAAACCATGCCTTGTCGTTTTTGTCTCTCAACGTAAACATCGTAGTCGCCCACGTCCTTGCTCGAGGTGCGTTTAGCTGTCGACAAAGAGAAGACAAGGCCTATAAACATCAGCATGCACAGAAAGAGGTCCAGCTCGTGATGTCACGTGATTCGGCAAATACCCATAGTCAACAGATTATCAGCTCTCCCATTGGCTGAAGCCTCCACAACGTAAACTTCTCCTTTTACAATCCTGATGTCTGTGTTACTGGACCTCTTTCTGTGCATGGTTTTGTTTTAATCTCGCGAGTCACCAAGATTCCGGGGTAAATGTATCTGAATGTTTACCCAGATATTTCAAAGAATACACTCCACTACACCTTTAATAATTACACACACAACGCAGGTAAATGGTGCTTTAGCCGTAGCACAGTAACGGGTGGGTGCGCAGACGCCGTCATCCAAGGCTTTTCATCAGACTGGGATTTTCGTGTCATCTTAAAGAACTTTTTGTAATCCTTGCAGAGTCTTTTCGTTATTTTACTCATGGTGAGGTTACATCTTTTAAGAAATTTACATGCAGACATACCGGAAATTGTATCTCCCTTTTTATTCTTTCGATCAAATCGCTGACATCATTCCGCACGAACACGTGACTTACTGCTAATGGGACAAAGTATTCTAATGAGCAGCCTCCTTTTGTGACCGCGGGAAGTAAGGTTTTGATCTGTGTCCAAACCCAGGTTAGAAGAACTGTTCAAAATTTTGCATCATGAGAAATTTTTTTTCAGATTCTGGGAATAAGAAACTGTTTCTGAATGAAATCCGTTTCTTGAAAAATCATGTTATACTCGCATTAGCCTGGCGATGACGTGGGCGCGCTCACCATCTGATCACAAGTTGCTGTGACCCGACCTAAACATTCTGTGAGCAGACTCATCAACCTCCTTTTATCCATCAACAACAACAACAACTCACCTTTGGCGAAGAGGTACATGCTAGTAATGCTCGTTATAGGAAACTGTTTTACAGAGCGTTGGCCGAAAATTTCCGGGTAGTCCTTCCTGAGACGGGCACAGAGGTTCTGGCGCACCCTCAGCAGTAGATCACCACAAAAGCCTTTCGGGTGAGGTCTGGCGTCGACTCCACACGGCATGCGTTGAGACTCTGACGGCTGTCCCAGCATGCACAGCACCACAGCCATACACAACGACATCGCTTCTGTCATGGCCATTCTGCAACAAACCACACAGCCAAACGGTGAGTGAGCGACCGAGGACGAGTTTCAAACTCGTGGACAAATATTCACACTTTCCAGTATGCAAGTTTTCACACTTCTGAGGAAGTCTGTGTCACGACCACGTCACACACTGACGTCACCGCCTCACACAAGGTGTTCACGCGCATTCCAACAAATTAAAACACAATGATCTCTCCGTGGGTTTATCGTCTTTCTTACCATAATAGCCCCGGTTACTTATCTTCTCTCTTGGTGGATAGTTGGCAACAGGTCGTACACATGTCACAAACCTGCTGCGATATAATTTTTGTTTTAATTTTTTTTTAAAGCTAGGAAGAGGATAGGGAAAAGTAATTGGAAGGGTAAGTTTGGATGACACCAATTATCGCGGCTGTCAGTGTCATCATACAGGGAAGGCCGACCGATCTTTGTTTTAATTAAGTTGGTGTTCATAAGTTGTTTTGTTGAAAGAACAAAGGAAAGAGTGTGGTAGTGTTTTGGATGTTTTAGGTGGGACTGTTTTTTTTTCCTTGACGGGAGCGGGGAGAAGGAACAGTCTCCTCTGTGTTGTCAGTGCGTCCGTTTTTCTATTGTAAATAAGTCTTGAACGGACTTGGTGATGTAGTCCTGACTGGACTGTACAAATCCTGACAAGATTTGTATCTTTAAATCCTTATTAACATTGAACCTGTTGAGGTGAGTGTGTATCTTTGTTGATTTTTTGGAGAGTGTGTATTTCTCTTGATTTTTGGTGAGCCTGTGTTTAATGTTGAGGAATGGGGAAATTTCTGATAAGTGTGATATATTTGTGTGTATTTTATGAATATGGTTTAAGATAGTTGAGAGTTGAACTTGCATTTGCCTAAAGGATGGTTTTGTTTTGTTTTTTTCTCCAGTTTTGTTTTGTTTTTTTTATTTTTGTTTTTGTTTTGTTTGTTTTTTTTTGTTTTTTTGTATTTTTCTCTCTCTTTTTTTACTCTTCTTCTTTGTATCCGCCTGGGGATTCGCCAGTGGAAACTTCATGTTAATGCCAGAGGATACTTTGTGCTACTTCAAGTGTGGATTTTGTGCTCTTTCAAGTGGAGACTTTGTGGGGAAGTGAATAGTGGGAAGGAACGTTAGATGTTTTGTGACAGTGGAAGTGTTCGGACTGTGGGTTGGGAACTTTGGATTTGTTTTGTGTTTCTTTTGATTTCAAATTATATTATTTTTAAAGTTTAAATTGTTGTCGGTGTTTTGATTTATCGTCCTCGTCTGAAAGGCACTGTAGAGTGCAGGTGACAACTCACAAAAAGCAAAATTAAGAATACCGCTTTCTTTACTTTCTTTACTGACGCTTTTAGTTGTTCCAGCATTGTGGACCATGTCGTTTTCTATTTTTATTTACGAGCTACGTACGTTGCTTTGTGTTCTGTAGATTATATTCTGTATCTATGCGCTCCAGTGATGTCGTCTGGTGATGAGATGTGTTGGTGTCATCCTGCATCTTGCTCCCTGCGTGCCACTGACTGCTGTCGCCTTCTGTCATTCAGTGCCAGGACTGTGCTCTGCTCTCAGTTATGTTTGGAAACCTAATATGAAAACTAGAGAACTGCGACTCTCAAGAAAATTACTTGCACAGATTCTGTATAGAGCAGTAGATGCTGGACATCTCTGACTCCTGACAAAGGTAATGGTCTAGATGAGGCTGGTTGTCTTTCTAATACAGCTGGAAATGTAAGTTTTCTTTTAACTTAGTTTCTTGGGAGGTTATATTAAAATGATGTTTTCGCGTGTATGAAATGTTTTAATACTGTAGTTCTAGGTAAAAAATTTTCTTGTGATTTCTCTCAACACTTCCGTTACATCATATGTCTTACTGCGCAATCTCCTGGAAAATTCAATTCAATGTATTACAAAGACACGGAGGTTATGTTTGTAAACGTAAATAATTGTTAATAGTGCCAGTCTTACAATGTATGCCTGATATTCAAGAAACTATTTCAGATGTTTATTTCATGTCAAGCGGAGACCAGTCCAAACAATTACATTTCTTGTGGTCGTGTGGGCTTTGCCATAGATGAAGCTTCGACAATAGAAGAAAAAGTTTAAGTCTAATGGCTACTGCGTTTATGTCTTTGGCACATACTTATTAAATACGTGTAAGGAATTCGCATCGATCTTGGATGAGGTACTGCTAGGAGCGATGACTCCAGTAATGACACATTTGTTAAAAAATGTCGTGTTATTGACTATTTTTATGTATAGCCACCTTATTCACTTTTTTATCTCTTGGCATCACCTATGAAATACCTGAAGAACTATACCTCACAGCCAGTCCCAGTACGCAGGAAACGGTTGTTGTAACTGCCAACATGGTTTAGACAGAAATTTGTGTGGTTGCCTAAAAGATTACTTTTTAATGCAAGGACTGTGTTGCCATATTTTATTCAAACCCATTTTTAGAAATTTAAATGCTGTTAAAATATAAAACGAAGCTTAAATTTAACCACGCCCTGAAAGTAGCTGGATAATGTGAGAAAAGAGTGGTGCATACTTCAGACAACGCAAGTCAAATTTGATTTGATCAACAGTGTAAAGAAAAGTAGGTACGTATGAAATAGAGAAGTTCTACCAGTTTGCACTTTCTGATTCTGTTGAGTAATATCTTTTAGACAGGGATATTTTTATTGAAATAAAATGAGGCCATCGTTCAACCTCTCTACATGAAGGGTAATCCTAACAGACTCGACAGAGGTATTTAACATAAAAATCTGTGAAACATTCATAGATTTAAAAATATTTAATTCTGTTTTACGGAATAAAAGTCTTGAGAAGTTCTGAATAAAAAGTGAGTTTTCCGGAGTGTCTGGTGTTCTTTTCTCGGGCAAAAGCTCAGGTAGGCTTTGATGTTAGATTATTTCTTCTGCCCTAAAAGTTTAAAGCAAGATAAGGCATACATTCCTGTCTTCTTTTCATTATTTATTGATTTATTTTTTAAAATATATATTTATGTGACAAACATAGATTACACCTAGATGCCTACCCATTACAAATTATCTTGTTATTTTCTGATGACGTAGCTGTCACTTCAAATAACTAGCAATTCCTTCAAGTCCATTGAGATGCTACAGTCCTGCAAAAGAGCTCAGTTTGATATAACTTAAAAGAAATCGAATATTGGTGTGTTTCCCAATGCGGTTATTTATCAAAGAGAGTGAAATGGTATATTAGAAATATATATATAGCAGAATTTTTTTTTAACTCTTTTATCTTATTATCGTGCTCTTGAGGATGTAGTGTGTTGTTCTAAAAAGCTTTCACTGGCTTTTGTGGAGGTTATGGTCATGTAGTTTGTCAATATTTTTGAATTAACGGACGCACAAGTATAATCCATGTTAACATGTAAAGGGCTGACGTATGAGGACTAGGGGCGGACTTGGTTTTCCAAAGGATGAGCAAATGAAGAAGCTTTGGCTTATAAATATTCGTTCGGGTGTATTAATTTGTGCAGGTGCATGCTTACTATTTCTATTTGCCGGTAACGTAGGATACTTTATTCTCTTGCATTGTCTTTGACTCTTTAAAGCTAGGAAACCTACTTTAAATTTCACTCTTTTATCTCGCCTTTCTCGCTCTGTTTTGCTGTTCATTTAACCTCTCAATAGCCGATGGCAATACAATAAACTCTTTAAAGCTAGTGATAGATTGCCAGGTGTTTCCCTCTCTAACTCGGCTAAAAGTTCGAGAAGTGTCATTAACAATACACATTCTTTCTCATTTGAAGTTTTCTTGCTGGACAGCAGTTTACATAAGGCGCAAAATCAGAAGTTTCAAGTCAAATGCAATACACTCAAAAACCAACATCTCAGAAAAAAATCTGCTCTATCCATCATGGAAGTTTATTTCAAAGTGTAGCTGAGTCTTTAAGACTTGTGGAAATTGAGTCCCATGGCGGAAATATTCTTTTCGCTGACTGGAGAGACACATGTCAACAATATACTGCCAGCTGACTGGGCAAGCACTGGTTGTAACAACAGTCACAGACCATTCCTTGTCGTTTTTGTCTCTCAACGTCAACATCGTAGTCGCCCACGTCCTTGCTGGAGGTGCGTTTAGCTGTCGACAAAGAGAAGACAAGGATGGGAGAATAAAGGGAAGCCACTTGTGACCTTAGTTCGATAAAAGGGAGACAATTGTTTGTCTAGCGTTATCTAAACTTAAGTGACTGACTGATCAGTAACTTATGTGATTACTAGAATAATGACGTGTCGAGTCGTCAATTCAAACCACAAGCAAGGTGGAAATTTTACTCCTACACCTAAACTGACAAACAGCAAAACAAAAATAAAAGAGATAAACCAGAGAAAGGCGATCTTTAATGGACACAGAGGGATGGCAATTCGATATGGAGGGGATCAACAACAGCAGCAACAACAACAACAACAGCAACAGCAACAACAACATCAACAACAGCAACTTGTTAAAGCTGCTTGTAGGTACTAGCTTTTGTAACTGCTATTCTTCGCCATTGTAAACAACTGATATAATGGTCGTCTCTATGTTTGCGGCTGCCTGGTGGTTTACTTATGTACACACACTCTTCTTACTGTCACGTGATCGTACGTCAAATTTCTTCCATCCTGCTACGTATAAGCGATGCCCTACTTAAAGCACTGATTAAACTTTTTTTCCGAATGACTGGGTAAAGCTCAGTGCATAATACCATTTCCCAACATTAGTGAATACTCCTCATCCATTCTTGAGACACACGACTAAACACATCAGCATGAACAGAAAGAGGTCCAGCTCGTGATGTCACGTGATTCTGCAAATAACCATAGGCAACAGATTATCAGCTCTCCCATTGGCTGAAGCACACCAACAACTCACATTCGGCGAAGAGGTACATGCTAGTAATGCTCGTTATAGGAAACTGGTCTACAGAGCGTTTGCCGAAAACATCCGGGTAGTCCTTCCTGAGAAGGATACAGAGGTTGGTGCGCGCCCTCAGCAGTCGATCCCCACACACGCCATTCGGGTGAGGTCTGGCGTCGACTCCACACGGCATGCGTTCAGACCCTGACGCCTGTCCCATCATGCACAGCACCACAGCCATACACAACGACATCACTTCTGTCATGGCCATTCTGCAACAAACCACAGAACCAAACGGTGGGTGAGAGACTGCAGACGAGTTTAACAAATATTCACACTTTCCAGTACGCAAGTATTCACTTGCACGCACGCACGCACGCACATTTCTGAGGAAGTCTGAGACTTTTGATTATCAGCTCCTGCTCCTCATGACGGATTTTATATTCCTTTAGACAATCATCATCATCGTCGTTGTCGTCGTCATCATCATCACGATGCATGAGGGGCTATTTTTATATTCTGAAACTTTTCACTTTCGGCGTTACTTAAACACGAGAAAAAGAGAGATTCCGTCTGTGAGCATTGATTTCGCACCGTTACGCAAATTGAACGAGGAAGAAGTTAAAGGGAGGTAATTAAAGTCTTCTAATATGAATGGCAGAAAGAGTTTTTTCCCATTACTGATCGCATAGTGATTACTGCTCGGCCTAAATTGTTCTGTCTAGTCGCTTTTTGTCCTGATTTGTGTTTCTGATTTATTTATTTTTTTTTTTAACTCTTCCTGGTATGTTTTAAAATTATAACGGCATGATACCTTTCATGTAATGTATTTACAGTGTGGAAACAGGAAGAGCCATTTAAAATCCTGATTGTCTTCATGACAATAACACGTTCTAAGTAATACAGTAGTAGAATAGCGATGAACCATGAAGCATGATAGAGGCATAATTACTGATGCAACGGTATTATTTTTTTTTTTTTTTTTTTTTTTTAGTTGTCTATGATGATTTTCTCCACGTGCTGCAAAAGGAGAAAGTGACCTATGTTCATTAACTTAAAACTTTATCTATACATTAATGTTGTATTTTTAAATCGTTACTTTCAAGCTTATGATGTTTTGAAGTAAAAATCATTTAACAAAATAGTTACTTACAAAGAAATATTTCTTTTAAACTAAACAGGTCGCGAAAGGACAAAAGAATGACAACAGAACATGGGAGATGACTTGTCTCTGATTTGAAAGTAAAACTGAGTTATTTCTCTTAGAATATATTTTGCCAGCCACGGGTAAAATTACTCCAACATATTCGGCTGATGAATATTAGAGAACTGAAGTAGCACACACAAATACTGATGCACGTTTATTACACCTTCATATTTTCTATCTCAATCTTTTTCAAAGGTAGGGGTGGGGACACTAACTCCCCATGAATAAATGTCTTTTCGTGATACTGGAATACGAAATGGATTTTCTTCTAATTACTTTTGTTAGATCAAAGAGAACATCTCTGACTTCTCCTAAAAATTTCTGAACTCTCATCTACTCTGACTAGCTTTATTAATCACAGAGTGCAGTTATAACTTGGGAAGTGTACTCAGGAAAAACAAAAAACAAAAAATAATTGCGAGTTACAAGACAAGGGTAAGGCATGTGGTGCATCCCAGCAAAACACAAAACCATGCAATTTTAATCCAAAGCACACCTACAGCTGTATACATCCACACCTACAATTCCTTTGTGGTTGAGCAGATGAACTGCAGAAGCTTTCGACGATACGCGCCAGACACTAGATACGTGCACAGAGTATGCATCATTTAAACCCCATTATGACAGGAGCAAGGGTGTGTCTGGTCAGGCCAGTTGTCTCCCATGTCGGCCAAGGCCGCAGCCTCGCACAGATACGAGACGCGTGACGTCACGAGGGTAGGTGTTGGTGCGACCGCGCCCTCACACTTCCCTCACCGCGCATTCAACGCAAAAGCCGCCATGGCACACCGCTTCTGACTTCCGGTACAAACAAAAAGCTCCGCTTTACTGGTGTCTTACGAGGTCCTGTTTATTCAGTTTATTTAAATGATTACTTAATCTTCAGGCCGTAGACAGTGTGCTGAAATACGAACATGGTCACCATCGAGCTTTGAAACAGTTTTGAATGTGGATAGGCTGGGATAAAAGTAAGTGTATTGAGCATATATAGTGACTTGTTCCCACCCACCCCAACAGAGTTACGCAACAGCTTTAACATAAGGCTTTTTATTAAGTGAAAGGCATTACGGAAAATAATCCGGAATACCTTTATCAAAGAGGCTGATGAGCCGTATCTTCTTTTTCATTCACACCGCTGAGAAAATTGGTTGTACATTACGTGTGTTTCACAGAAGCTGCTTTTTGCGAAAACTCAAACTATTGACTTCCTATTTTCCCAACAATTAATACAGGGGTGTTTACATGTCCACGAACTTGTATTACTGGACTGCTGGCAGAAGATTTTTGTTCCGAGATAACTACTAAAACGAGGCAGATGTGTATAAAGCTTCCGGCTTATTCACATTTCAGACAAGCTACTAAAAAGAGGCAGGTTTGTACAAAGCTTCCGGTTTAGTCACATTCATTGCTTAGGCTCGCCGAGACTAGCAGCGGAGAGCCATTACTACATTAAAGTCTGGTAGCAGGTGATTCATTATCTAGGGATCCATACTACAAGATTAACAAACCCAATCATCTTTAGGCTATTGGGATCCGAGTCCAGTTTTTTTCTAGTTGTCATGCATCAGTAAAACTAATGATAGGTTTCTTCTGGGATTTTTCTTCAAGCAGTTATAAAACCTGTTTTGATGTTCCAAGCTTTGAATAAACATTGAGGCCATCTGAAAATAAAAAATAATTATATGACAACAATGTTAACAGGTACTACATTTGTTTACTTATCTCAATATTGATGAATTAATCATTTTTACACAGAAAATTTGTCAGTAATTCTCATGCAGGGTATAAATATGTCTAATTTTTAAAAAATCTTGGCCACTGTGCTTTTAAGTTGCTCATTTGATTCCATCAGCTAAAATCAAATCCATTTCAATATCACTCTTGTTTCGCTACTCATTTTTATTTTCTTTTGCATGCTACATTTGTACAGAGTTTTCGTTCTAAAAGTCTCTTCCCTAGTGATACGGACATAAATAAAGGCCACGTACCTTTGTGTAATAGTTTCGTGTGGTAGTTTTTCCCGAAGAAAACGGTATGTTTTGGGGATATAAAATCCAATGTTGATGTTTGCTCATCAGTGTATTTATGTCCTGGTATTTTAAACAGTTTTACAGATATGTCTGAAAAATATATTTGCATGAATAAGCATTGTAAACAAAAGTATTGAAATGCCAGCCACTCACTTTCTAAAACACATACACTACCTCCCCACGAAAGTTATATGAACTATTATCTATTATTCATGATAGAAAAATGTAAATCACAACAAAAATTTTTACAGCCACAATTTAAAAAAAAACTTCAAAGACAAATTTATTTATGAATCAATAAATGACTTCTTATGATCCAATGATGTTTTTATATAATAGAAAATACCTGTATATCTGTCAAGCATATGTTGAGCTTTTTCTAAAAGTTGTCTGCTTTCTTCAATTTTCCCAGAATGCTCTCTAAAGTCACCTTTGCTCTTTTCTCCGTCTTTTTAGTTGTTGCATCACCGCTTCTTGACTGTTTCTGCATTTATCATATTTTTTATTTTAAATTATTAATTTAAATCGCATGATCTTTTAGTTGTAAAAGTAGCATCTTCCTTTTTGTTTTCTTCGTACAAAGTTTATTCTGTTTCGTCTGCTCTCTAACTTGTAGTCGTAGATCTTGTAGCTTTCTGTAAAAAATAAATATTTGTGTAGTACCAAATCTTTACACAATAAGCACACGCTTACAATTTGTACTATGAATTAGCATTAATAGTTTTGTGACAAAGTATGATGCATACATATTTCGAAAATCATTCTTAATTTCTTATTTTACCAACTTGCTTTTTTTACTTTAAATAACTTTCTAACTGAAAACTGCCAAACAAAAGTATGCGAAATGCTGCTGAATTTAAAAGAACCTAGTTTGATCTTTGCATGGAGTCAGCTAATGACATCCAGTTACCTTTAGTAGAATCTGCCATGAAAAAATTCTGATGGCACTGCAGTCTCATTAAAAAGCTTTAATGTGCCGTGACAAGACGATGTGAAGTCTTCAAGTTGGAAATGATCAGAACAATTTACTTCAAGCTTTGATGGTACCCAAAGTTGATTTCATTTCCACGTGAAAAAAATCCCTTTGATTAAATGAACTTTTTAATTATGCTTCATTCTCAAAACTAATTTATTATTAATTTGATAATGTACTTTTTTCATTAAACTTCTGCTATATTAATCCTTCGTTCAATGATTTAAAGTGTTGTAAACGTTATCATCTATCTAAAATATCATCATATGTAAACAAATTATATATTATAAATTATAAATTATACATTATATCATATTACATTATCACATATTATTAGCATTGCATGTAAACCAAATTAAAGATGTATTTTTGTTTAATCTGATTTAAAATATTATTTCTTCAATAAAAAAAATTTCAGAGGTAAATGCATGTGTGCTGAAATGCTTCACATGATCAACAGACAGGTATGTTGTCTTACAAATATATACAAAGAATATCAAAATGATTATCAGTTGCGAGTACTTACGTGAAAAGACTTGTTAGAATCTTTTGTCTGTAGGTTGGTGAAACCAGGTGTACAGCATGAGCTGACCATTTTGACAAATGATAAGAGACTTTCGGGGATTGGCTGTGTAAACCTACATACGCTCCTCGCGCTCTTTCCGCCTGTAGCGGAAGTGGACCTCGCTTTGACTCCGAACTCGGGGGAACTCTTCTGTCTAGAGAGTATAGAAATCTGTGACCACGCTAATCATGGCGGGGTGGGAGGGTAACTGTGGGTGGCGGAAACTGATCGCTCAGTCGTCAATTAATATCCGCAGTCAGACTAGTGAGCTGTGAAATAAAAGAAAGACTCGTACATGTTCTGTACACAGTATAGTCGCCGTCGGAACTTGTTGGCTCATGATAAGGATGATGGTGTAGATGTGATTGTCTTTCTAATACACTTTTATCTTCTGATCATGTTCTTCAATATGTAACATGTTTCAAAAAGGTGTTACTGGCTTTTGTGGCTGTTGTGGTCACTCAGTATGTATACACCGTCAATATACTAAGATATTAC
The DNA here is from genome assembly GCF_003073045.1 of Pomacea canaliculata. Taxonomy (NCBI): domain Eukaryota; kingdom Metazoa; phylum Mollusca; class Gastropoda; order Architaenioglossa; family Ampullariidae; genus Pomacea; species Pomacea canaliculata. The sequence goes on from NC_037595.1 coordinate 11,980,961, forward strand.
CGAATTTAACATATATGTAAAGTGTTTATTTATTTGTCTCGCATCAAATATTCGGTCTCGCTCACTCAGTGCTATGATAATTATGATTATAGTTTTAATGTTCATACTCGTATCCGTCACTGGCTTCGGGTCCTTTAACTGTCATAAATTGAACCCCACCCCACATAAAGCAGTGTGTCCGTTGATATGTAACTTGGGATACATCTTTATTCTATTGAATTGTTTCCCCCTTAATGTAGGTCCAAGCCCTACTCAATAAGCAAAATTTTCAAATTTCTCTTTCTCTCTCTCTCTCTCACTCTCTCTCGTCTCCAACTTCTCGCTCCTGTGATGTTGTATTTAATCTCACACACAATGACTGACGGCTGCATATTCAACTTTTCCAGGATTAATTGTTTATTCTGTCCAACTGCATTCTGAGACCAAACGCGTCAAGCTTGACTGGGCCTCCATCTTAGTGCCACTCTGCCATTTCTCCCTTCTCCCCCTATTATCTACACTGGGCCTGGATGTCGCCCACTGCTGTTGTAAAATTGTTGTGACATTTTTAAGAGTAATTCTTTGATATTTTTGTCCAAAAACACTTGTGGAAAAACTAAACTAAACCAAACCAAACCAACACAGACCCCTTTACACCGGCAAGTCCCGTTCCGGCTATTAGTCCATCTTCATGTCCATTTGCATGAAATTCAGATGCTTTCATGATTGCTAGATCTTGTAATCATTTCGTTGTTTTCTGCTGCTAATGATATTATTGTGGTGCTTAATATAGTACGTGCGGCCCATTGCTCCTCGAGGAGTAACAAGTAATAAACTACTAAACTAATACAGTATGAAATTCTGCAAAGCTTGTTTGAGTATTTTCAGAAATGTCTGTAACCGTTTGAAGCAATGTGTGAGCAATGGTTTTCGGGTAATCGAATGCACAGGATTTAATTTTGTTACAAAAGTAAGGTGTCTCAAAGTATTTAAAGGAAACCGTGTATCTATTATATACATATCTACTTTTCATAAAATGGAAATGTCCATAAAAGAACGTTGCTACTTGGGTACAAACGGTTTTACTCTCTGCCTGAGAAAAATTTAGCAGACAGCATAGAGAAAATTGGTAGCTTACATAAGCTAATATTTAAATTGCATTTGAGCCCACGAAATAAACTAATCTTCCGAAAATTACATCTTCAAGTATTAACAGTCATGTTCACTGTATAGAGCACTGGTCTAGGTAAATCAAAACAAATTAAAAATAAAAATAAAATTAAAAAAATCACTCTTGAGTAACAGAAGAAATCAGAGAGCACGCTTAGTTGAGATGAGTTTATTAATCCAATGCCAGACTTTTACATCTCATTTATGTGTTGATAAACAGATGGGTTTTTTCAAATACCAAAGTTGGATTTGAGCGATATGTCCAAAAATCTGTATGAATATACGTACAATCCTATTGAAGAAATTATCTAATCTTTCAAACTACAATGAGCACAGTTTTTACAATGTGAAAAGAAGTTCTAAGTCAACGAGATACGAACAATTAGTCTTATCAAACAACGTGCGGATAACCAGGGCAGAGGAAGTAGTCCAAATTACACGAAGCAAAAGTAAAGATTTTTTATTTACTAATTCCAAAAATTAAAAAAAATATTCAATGGCATGATCTTTTTTCTTGGCTTTCGTAGCTTTTTCTTTAATCTCGCTAACAAAGCGCAAATTTTGCTCGATAGTCATCAATATGGACAGGCACAAAACAACATATTACCTACTGATGGACCTACTTACATCCAGAAGGCATATAAGGCTATCGAAATGCCCTGCAATCCATCAGATTTTAAAAAAAAAGGCTGAGATCGATACATATCGGAGTTAGCAGCCCATGAACTCGTTTCTTGATGAACATGCCGCTGGGCGCGCAGCATGGTGATGTGGTGGTTGAAGGAGAAGGGGACAGAAAAGAGCGAGAGATTGAGACAGATGGGACAGAGACAGAGACAGAGACCTAGCGGTAATATCCTTATGGTTGGCTGGAGTGAGAGTGCAGAGACACCTATCAGCAATATCGTGCTAGCTGGCTGGGGCGACACTGGTTGTAGCAGCAATCACAGACCATGCCTTGTCGTTTTTGTCTCTCAAGGTCCAGATCGTACTCGCCCATGTCTTCGGCCACCGGCGAGTCCGAGGCCTTGGGCAGGACGGGCAGCAGCATCTTGCTGTAGTCGCTGGCGGACTTCACTGGTCCTTCTGCAGACAAAAGAAAAGATGTGTGAGTGTGGGGAGGTCAGCTAGTTTGACAAGAAAGATAATCGTTTGTCTAACATTAGCTATACTGTGACTAATTGGTCAGCTTCCATATGTTCACTCACACATACATGACTGCACACCCGTAGGCATATACCTGGCCTCCTACTGTAGAACCATAAGCATTTCAACAACGTAGTGATGTCAAGAGCGCTCAATACCCTTTTTCTGAATGGCACTCCTTTCCTTTGGTGTCAGAATCAATGCCAAAGTTCTGAGAGATAATTTCGCATTTTGACCTCTTACAGACCTTTGTCGATGATGCTTAGTCTAAAATGATCTTTCACACACCGACAAAGATTTTTTTTAAAAGACCGAGCAAGCTTTTTTTTCAGAACTACAGGGTGAGTTAAGAGGTCGGCTGCTGGTGGCGAACGCATAGCATCCGACCCTTGAACCTTCAGTCAGTGTTGGAGAAACTTTATCATGCACAAGCATTCACTTCGTCACTCTGGAATAATTTCGTTGGGGTTCTCTAGCCTTTTCTAATCTCTGGGTAAAGCTCAGTGCACGAGACAATTTCCCAAAATCAGGGTGAGTACCCCTCACTTCCATTCTTGAGATATATCGCCTGTAAACATCATTCCTAGAAAGAGGTCCATTTCGTGACGTCACGCCTGTCCACAAATACCGTATGGTACCAGCTCGCCAATTGGTTGAAACCTTTGCAACGTAAACGTATATATGTACAATGCTGACGTCCGTGTTATAAGACTTGAGGAGATAGTATTTTGCCCTGAGTTTTACCCAGCCCTTAAAAATATAGCCTACTACAGGTATAAATAATTATGCACAACACGGAGAAAATAATAGTTTGAGGTAAGCCGCAGCACAGAAACTGTTGGGTGAGCAGACGCCATAATTCTCGCCCCTTATCATCCTACCAACGCTCTGTTGTCATTTGAAAACAACCTACCCTAATCCTTGGCGAGGTTTTTCTCAGTATGCTCCCTTCTTTAATGAGTAATTACAGACAACCTCCAGACATACTGGAAGTTCTATCTCGCTCATTTTATTCCGCGTGACTGTCTCGGGCCGTCAGCACCATAGGACCAGTTTCTTGACTCGTGCTTGAGGGAGAGAAGTAACAAAAGGAAAACAACGAGAATTTATCGAGCGCCTTATTCGTGACGCCAGCAGGAATTCTCAGAGGACCTTTCCACGACTTCTGTACAACAGGTAACGTGCATCGTGTGAAGTTTCAGATTTCTGGTGCTTTAAAAAATAACCACAGCAAACGTGGAACGAGTATCCAAGTTTCGAGAAGGTAAGTTGACGGAGATGGGGCGTTGCTAGGTGTTACATTAACTACTGCTTATGTTTTCAGTTACTTGCAAAACGAAAATTACTTGATCGTCACGTGAGAGCAGGGACGACTCCTAGTCTCTTTATCCCCCACCCTCCATCACCCTGCCTTCTTTCACAAACCTGAAGGTTCACCCAAGTTAAACTCGAAAGTTAAGTTGGAGGCATTGTATGAGAAGAGAGAGCTCTCCTTTTATTGTAGAAATGCTTAGAAAATTTTTGAATACTTTAAAAAAAGGACTTACTACTGATGGAACTGACGTTCGTAGCCAATCCAACAATATATTCTAATGTCACCCAATCAAGGTCTACTTTTGCGACCGCGGTAAATAGGGTTCTGATCTCTGTCCTAATCCAGGTAAGAAGAGTAATGTACAAGTTTCTGTATCTAGTGAGGTTTTTAAATATAAGCTGTTCCTAAATTAAACCAATTATTTGAGAATTATTTGGTTCTCCTGTTAGCCTTGAGATCACGTTAACAATCCACTATGACCCGACTTCCGGTGAGCAGGCTCATCATCTGCCTCGTTTGTCCATCATGCTCATCAACTCACCTTCGGTGAAGAAGTCCATGTTAGCGAAGCTCTTTAAAGGAAACTGCAGGAGCTGGTCTACAGAGCGTTTGCCGAACTGTTCAGGGTAGTCCTTCCTGAGAAGAGCACAGAGGTTTTGGCGCGCCCTCATCAGGTAATCACCGCACAGACCCCGGGGGTGAGGCCTGGCATCGACTCCACACATCATGTGTTCAGACCCTGACGCCTGTCCCAGCATGCACAGCACCAGGGCCATACACAACGACATCGCTTCTGTCATGGCCATTCTGCAACAAACCACAGAACCAAACGGTGGGTGAGAGACTGCAGACGAGTTTAACAAATATTCACACTTTCCAGTACGCAAGTATTCACGTGCACGCTCTCACATTTCTGAAGAAGTTTGAGACTTTTGATTATCTCCTCCTGCCCCTCATGACCACTATAACATAAAGTAATATTATATCAGCAAAATTTCTAAGAGATACAACATGGTCTGGACAAGAACACCGGTGAAGATAACTATGTTTCAGAAGCAAAGCATGGTCCTCTACGTTTGTGGAACGCTTTGTGGAACCTTTTGAGGATCATCTTGTAGTAGGAAGGGGATAATCCTGAGATACTGCAGGAACTTTTTATTGAGATCGCAAGCAGACGTACACCTAAGGTTATTTGCTCGCTTTTTCTTCTGGTCTATTTATACCGCTGATGTAGTCTCACTTCAGGACAAATATCGAGTCCAGCTAGGATAAACAGCAGGATGCCTAAAGGTGCACCTGTGCTTGTAAAAATCGTAGTACAGTGGAACTGCTGTCCAGTAAGTGATTGCCACCTAGAGGAGTATTGATCTTGTTGGCTGTATGCCCTCCCTTGCAACCGGGAAAGGATTTTTTTTAATTCTCACCGGAGTGAGACGCCGTGTTTCACCTGTAAACTAATTTTTAATGAACCTCAGGTAATGCAAAGGTGATTAAGCTGCTGGACATGCTTCACTGCCCAGAGTACGTTGACACCCCATCGATATCGTTGTCACCCGGCAGAGTACGGAATTGTTTTAAAGTCCTGCATGCTAGAAAGTGAGATGAAATCTTGAAGACATAGGTTCAAAGCAGGTTATATACAGATCATCATATCCACGTATGGAAATTTGGATGGTTCAGCATTTTGTTGACACTTTGGTTAGCTTAGCTCCCTGGTATGTGGACATAAGGTTGAAGCACTTTCCTCCTAAATCAACCAACCAATCGTCGTCTTCGTACTGGATGGTTGATTAGGAAGGTTGTAGCAGATATCTGTTCAAGGCTTCTCCACTGTGAGTGTGTCTTGGAATCGTGACTGCTCCATCACCAGGAGCTGTTTAGTCACAGACATCAGAGGCTGAGGCTGGCACTTCAGTGTTGGCCCCTCATTAGGCGCCGTTACTCTTGAGACAGCAGTTCACCCTAGAGGTGACGGAAGAGACACGTGGTGGCACAAGCAAGTGCCCAGAATCTCAGTGCTCGAGAAAGAGGCAGAAACGATCGACGAGGACCTATCAACGGATTCCCAGACGTGAAGAGCATCGGAGGGCCCTCCACATTGCAAGAGACATTCATATGTAGAGCTAAGTGGGGAGTGGATAGTAGTTAAGGTAGTGACTCACGATACCTGGATTAGCCACAAGGAATGGCAACGGGATTCTTAGAGAATTATTGATGTGTAAAAACTCTTGATTATTAATAGTTTTCTTGATACACTAACTTCCAGTGAATTTGCTATTGGGGACGTATAATGGGGCTTGGAATCAGATTGAATCATTACTAGCAGGTGACTGTGTTTGGCGTACAGGTAAAGGTCGTTGTGAGATGGTAGAGGCATCAAGAGTGTGATTAGACCGAGGCAGCGATAATTATGACCCTCTAGCCATCTTCAGGTACTCATTCCCGGAGGTTCACAACATGTCAACATTTAGACTTTTACATGTAAACATTTCTGAGTTTCATTGCTTTGGTAGTTTGACTGCATGTTAATGTTCCTAGTCGATTAACATGCTGCTTTAAAAACAAAACTAACCCGACATGCTAACCCCTAATTTCTGTTTTTTGTGGATTTCATGGATATTATTTGCGCCTGAAAATGCATGTGTAACTAATCTGGAGGATCGATCACATAGGAAGGAGAAAAACTTCACTAAGATACGTCAACCAGTGGAATGAAAATAAAAAGTTGACATGTATCGACGATCAGATTAAATAATTACCGTAACGGTGGCTGAGTGGGGGGTGAAGAGGAAGCCAGGTAACGGTGACCGGATTTCTTTCTTGCTTGAATAAAAACGATTTCTTTCTTCGATTGTTTTTTTTTTTTTTTTTTTTTTTTTTTTTTTTTTTTTTTTGATTCAATGGAAAACGATTTTAGGCAGAGATCAGTCGTTTTCATCGACTTCGAAACAGCGACGCACATTGCAGTTTGCGTCATCAAATACTTACTAACCGTTATTTTAAAGGAACCAGTAGAAAGAGAATTTCGCACCGCAAAGAGAAGACTCGCAGACAAATGGATGGAAGGTATGAATGAAGAGGACTAAGTAAAAAAATAACGAAGAAAAGAAGTAGGAGGTAGAAGCCATTTATCTACAATGTCCCAGTGTCGCTTCCCTTTTATTTTTCTGGGTAGAAGGTAGTTGTGTGTCATGGCTTATGCCCTCACCTACTCCTTCTGATTTTTTCACACATGAGTTGGTGTCGGTGTACATGCTTGCTTGTGTGAAGTATTCGAGGGCTTTTCTTTTTCTTGGTTTCTTGCATGAAGCCTGTATGAGACCGTGTGTGGCGATGTTGGGAGAGCACCTTTATTTCACAACGAGTGTGGTTGTGTCTCTGCGCGAGCAGCCTACGAAAAGGTTTGCTTGCGCGGAAGAGTATGAGTACGCGTGCGAAGACTAGCCAGACACACGGCCTAGCGAAAAGCAGACAGGTGTACGGCCATGGCCAAAACGACTGTTACTGTTACGAACAAGTGATCAAATTTTAAATTCAACCAGCTTAGAAGCCCAGCACGAGACAGGTTAAGCGCCTTTCGAGGTCTGCCATCTCCTCCATCAAGCGATCGAAGGACTTTTGAGGACGGCGGGCCGTTGTTAAACCTCCTATGTTCTAATGGCCTCCTGCTGCTGTTTGTGAAGAATCGACACTAATACTGCTGTGCTCTCTCAACCAGTTGTGTCGAATAAAAAGCTGAAATTGTGAAAATGAAATTTAAAAGACCTGTAGACTGTCTGATGACTGCCTCTTTACCATTTCTCTATTAAATGATGATGATGAGATGATGATGATGGAGGAGGAGAAGAATATAAAAGAAGTAAAATCGCCATGTGAGATATTGCCAAAATTTGACCATGAAACATTAAAAATAAATTCCTTTCATATAAAATTATTTAAAAATTATAACTAGTTATCACGTTTATCTATGAGCCTCTTGTACCTGAATGCTCATTTTCTCTTTATTCTTTTTAAGCAGACGATTGGCTAGGATGCCTACAGACACTTTCCTAAGCTGCACGGCAAAAGCCTACGTATCTACATCCGGGCACCATGGCCTACAGCATCATAATTTCTGCTGCAAAGAAATTTTAAAAAGTGAGTACGATTCTTCGTCTGATGGATTGCTAGCTTCTGACGCACACGAGATAGTAAAGTTGGCCAAGTACATCTGTCTTAAATTTCTCATCATCGCGAAAATGTGGAGTAAAAAGGTATTCAGCGGATTTGAAAAAAAAGGAGGAATCTAGAATCTACGAAATCAGCTTTTTTTTTTACTAAGAACAACGTCAAGTAACAATAAAATATAAAAATCATCTTTATAGACGAGGAATAAAGTTGAGAATTCAGATACGACTCTACAAAACAAGTTTTTGACATAAGGAACGAAGCAAAATGTTAAGTCTGATCTCAACAACAGAATTATTTATGAGGCATCTACAAAGCCACTTTTAGTTTTCAAGAGTGAAGACTGCAACCAAGTAACCTACGCAGTAGCCACTTGCTCATTACGAGGAATGAAGTCGATCCTTCCTTAACTATCTTTGTTTTGAGGAAGGAACGCAAGACAAATGTCATATAGTCATTTAGCTATTTGTTTAATAAGGAATGAAGCAAAGATTGAAGTCACATAATCCTTTACTGTTTGGTTAATATGTAATGAATTCAAGAGGGTAGTCACGCAATATTTGAGCCTGCTTTTATCCATCTTTTCTTATGAAGAATTAAGTCAAGAGGCAGGATGGAAGCGGATACCGTTACTGTTCACTCGACTAATAGAACCTTTGCCATCTCTAAGTTGTGTTCATTAACGCTGGCAAAATAATTTACCGCACTTAGACATTTTATTCAGCTTTTGGAGGGAAAAATAAAGTGGAACCGGGATTAAAGACCGAGTGGACATTCAAACCTCTCTTGACGACCTAGGAAAGGTTAACAACGATTGGACAAGACTCTGGAGGCACAAATCTTCGTAGACATTGACAAAACTTTTGACAGCATTGCCAGAAGCACAGAGTTTATATTTCTATAGACATCTTCAGGCCAAAAATCGTTGGACTCCTGAGCTCAAAGTTCTGTTTGTCGTGAATTTTAGCCTCCAAGCAGCTCCATAACAGTCAGAGGGCTGTTGCTAGGATGAATTTTACGATCTTCTATATTTCTCAGTATTATTGATTGTATCGTAAACCTGGCATGTAAATCAGCTTAACAGTCGCATAAGAGAATGCCTTGCAAAGCTAGAAGAGATTGATTTTGCGTACACTATAGATCCGCCTTAATGTAGTAATATTAGTACTGGATATCTTCTTGGCCCAGACATGAATCAGGTAGAATATTAGACCCCGTCACAAGGACGTGCGCACATCTACCGCGAAAAAAAGACATAAATCTTTATAATGAACTGTCTAGAAAGAACTTCATTACAGGTGGAGAACAGTCGTTACTGCTCACCTTTGCTGGTTTATTCACCGCGTCCTCACAATCGGTGAACTGACTGGGTCCAGCAAAAGTCTTCTGCAGTTGCTTCTAACAAACTGTCTCGATATCTTAAGCAGAATAACATCCATAAAGACAAGAGAATCGGGTACACGTGCTAAATAAGGGGTCAGTTAATGGTCTTCGAGAACCTGGACAATGCAAGCTTAAGCCATGGAGATTCACTTTAAAAAAACCAGACAGGTCCATGAAGTCATACCTCCGGTGTCAAGAAAAGTTAAAGAATGAACTGCTTTGAGAAATATTAACAGAGATGGTCACGTGAGCAGATGGACACTTTGGACGTGACTTGTTCATCGAAATCTGAGTTGGTGGGACTGAACAAGGATACAAAGAAAGTGACAGACATCTCATCCAGCTTTTGCTAATGAAATTAATAAAGAAAGACTCTATTGCTGACGACAAAGAACACATGTAACATCCCTTGTTAATCGTCAACTACTACATGTTCACAAAAACTGAAACAGCACAGGTCATCTTAGTAGCTCCACGAAACAGTTACACCCTTCATTTCCGGGAACTACTTCAAAGATGTCTCCAACCAGATCCAAAAGATTTCTGTAACTAATACAAGGCTACTCTCCTAGTTAAGCTCTGAATCCTGTCTTCAGACACCATCAATGGGTAAGTAGGGTAAAAGACCAACTAAACCTCCACCAGCTGTTCGCCAATGAAGAGGAGGACTTTAGCTTGTGAGTCACATTATTTGTATAGATTGCTGCTGTCAAGCAGAGCAGGGCAAAGACTATTATGGGATGAAAGGCGGCTGCCACGAGCTTCTTTCTGGACACGCTAGTACTGAAAGAGAGAAAAAATGTAGAACAAATTAAGATTTCTGAAAATGTCGACCGTTTTCACTGTTACTGTAATAGTCGGGACGTCTCAAGGACGAGAGATTGCTCTACTTGTATTTCTCTGGGTTTTTTTTTCTTTCTGACACTGATTACTTTTCCCTGCTGATTTCTCGGTTGAAAGTTTCCTGTAAAATTTTTGAAATGCTCTCTGATTAAAATTTTCTGTAAAAAATGCAGGTGTGTTAAAGTGCACGCTGATGAAAGTTTTCAGTAAAATGAAGTACAGCAAGATTTTTTTTTTCATGCTGCTATTGCCGCCAGTGTCCTTTGTCAACATTTCTGATACTACTCCTTTGGTCTTCTACAGTTCTTGTTGCTAAGGTACAATTATTAGTTGCTGATGATGATGATGATGATGATGGCTCAGAGGAAACTACTTCCATGTCCTATCCTAAACAGAAATGTTGACCTGAGAGCCTTTGGTGAGTCATGCTGACGGAGATTTGAGAATATTCTCAAGGTATGCCTGATATTGATAAAGTGAAGCGGTGAACACACACACACACACACTCTCTTTTTCTCACGCATGCACATTCTACCCATCTACATTCTCACTGTCTTATACTTCGGCCGAATCAATAAAACAATAACACTTTGTAATTGTTCACACACACAACACAAACTCTCAAAGAATATAGTGTCAACAGAATACATACCTCTCCGCCAAGACCCGCAACACTCCCATCGCCAAGCGGTCTCTGGAGATTCTGGTCGTCGGAGCACTTGCCACAGACCTTCTCTTGCCACCAGCTCCGACCAGTGCACGTGCCTGAGGTCTCCCTCCCCCCACAAGCCAAGCTCCGCGGTCCTCCCAAGCTGCCTCGCGCCCTGGGTCTGCGGCACGACGGCCCGCGTTCCATCCCAGCAAGCCCTGCTGCACCGGCGTCCCTGTCCGTGGCGCCAGCCCGCTTGCTGCGCTTCCCCTTCCCCTCCCACCTTCCCTCGCGACGCAAGCAGACGACACGAAGACCGAAACGTTATGCGCCAGCGGAGATGACGTCATCGACCCCAATTCCTTCTTCTCCTCCCCTCATCCCCTCTTACCCCCGCCACTCCTTGCTGCACGGGAAAAGAAAGCCGGTGGAGGTAAGTACCACCGACTTGTGGGAACTTAACTGAAGAGGCTGAGCCCTCGTCACAATCGTCGTGCACGGTACAGAAGGGGGGAGGGTGGAGGAAGAGCACACCTGTCTCTCACTCTACCTGACGATCTACCCAGAGAGTTAAAGGTATCTCTGTGTTATCTGCGCTTCTCCTTTCTTTGAACCACGTCTCAGAGAAGACGTCTTCCTGTTGGTTCACTTTTGTTTCCTTTTTCATGATTTTATTTCAATTTGTTTCTGTTTTATTTTATTTATCTTATTTTTTTTTTTTTTGCTTGGTATTCAGTATATTGATTTGCTGGAGTCATCCAAACCCCACACCCCCAATTTTTTTTTTTTAAAGTAATGTGTCGACTTAACTAAGGGTTTGGATTACCCTAATATCCTTTTTCCCTTTTGAATACCTTTTAGAATAAATCTTCGATGTCTCCTATATGTCAATAAAATGCTATTTGTACCAATGGAAGTAGTTGAAGAAGATACTAGACGTACAGGCGACTAGCGAATTTCTGTTAAATTCTGCTCTTTGACCTTTACAAGAAACGTGTCAGTTGATGGCGCAATGGCTTGAATAAAGTGGCAACAACTGTTTGTGTGTGTGCGCGCGTGTATGTCCGCTTCAGTACTAGAGAATATGCTGGAGTTGTTTGACAAAGATTTGGTGGAGCATGTACTGAGCTTTGGACGACGAAGACGACAAAGATGGACGTGGCCATGTCGTGGAATCTTAACGCTGAACGGTTTGTAGAAAAAGATTGTAAAATAACCACATTTGTTGCTTAGTATCGCTCATCCAACAGTTCCAGAAATTTTTAAAACAAGATCTACACCCTCCATCCTCTTTGAGCGTATGTGAGTCACGCTCAGCTCTCGCAAGGTCACGGCTGTTTAAAAATTTAAAGACCGGCGAAGAATTACAGTTGTCACGACCAGTGTGACGTGTAACCGAAACACGCAGTTCTCTCCCTTTAAGGATTCACTGTACTTCTCTCCCCTTTCCCCATATTCTTCCTCTCCTTTCTGTCAATCTCTCTTTTTCTTGTTTATATCTCTCATCTTTGTTTTTCTTAAAGAGAGAAATGTTATCTATGGTTTCCTTTATTTACGTGCGCGCGTGCGCCAACACACACACACAAAATTCACACATGCCCGTACACACAAAGAAACATTTTCTCAAAAATCTCCAAGAACATTTTCTCTGAAATATCTAAAAACAAGACCCAAACAAAATACTTCTGCTACCGTGTTCAGATCTCGTTATTCTGATAAAATTAAACTTAAAATGTCTTTTTCTAGTCGTTCTATTATGAAAACCACGCAGAGCATTTACATTAAATGTGTGCTTTCTCTCGTTTTTTAATCTAGCTCTTGACGATAAAAAGACTAAGGTTTCGTGGAGATTTTTTAATGACACGATTTGAGACATTTGATCAATACTATCAAAAGAAAATTTAATGTTGTCTAGCCCAACAAATGGCGCAACACGAACTAAGTTATTTTATTTTTCAAGCTGAAAATGTTTTGCGGACTTGAAGCACAAATGTTATGTTAAATACCTAAACATGTCTTTGTTACAGCACGAACAGGTCCAAGTATTAAATATCTACTTCCGAATTAACCGAGACTGTACAAATGTGAATTCGACAAACGAATCCCATTAATGAACTCTGTTGATATATATGTCTTTTCAAACCTTTGAAAATTACGGAGTGTTTCCTTCTCATTAAATTATCAAAACAAAACTTCATTTACTTCATTTTCTTTCTTTTTTTTTCCATCCTTCTACATCATTCCTCATCTTTTTTTAAGCAGTCTGTTTTAGCAACTCCAAACATCTTCATCTATACATCGAAATTTTAATATATTTTGCTACATAAATAGTTTCATGAGGTTGTAAGTCTGACTCGACATTAAGCCCACGTTTTTCGGTTTTGGTTCGTGTTCATGTGAGAAACTGAGTTTTAAGTCGCAAGTGGCAAGCCTGATATTCAGACCAAACCTAGAGAACATCTTTGAAAGTCTCGCCGACAAACTTAGGCTTAACTTTAAGTCTGACTTAAGACCTCTCATGCAACCAACACCAGAGTTGTCACAGTTTCTTAATTTGGGACTTACTTCATCGCTAGCACCGACACAGAGAAAGCTCTCTTTTTTTCTCTCACACACAGACCTATTACAGATTGTCGAACACAACTTGTCGAACCCGTAACGAAGGGCTATGTCGAACAACATCGATGTGCAAATTGAGCGCGCTGACCTTACCCGGGACCAAGTCGATATACCTTGATAAGACAGAGCGAGCGTCCGCGCTGTGAAGCATCTTCTTCTTGTCTTGAAAGTACAAGACCCGCTCCCATCTTATTTACTGCTTGATTGTCTGGCTACCAAAGCTCGAGAAATATTTCTGAGCCAATTTGCCGGAAAATGCGTCATCGCAATCCCAGGATTTCAAGAGCTCAGTCGTTATCTATAAATACTGCACGTGTAAATGGAGATGGAACCACCACAAGATGCTCCTGGTCAAAGGAGGCTGTTTTTGCACCCTTCCACCCATTCCTCCACCCGTTCAAGTACGTCACTATACCCTTTTTCTTTCGATCACTCACGTCACCAGGCGTCTCTTGTTTTTCTCATTCTCTTCACGCCTTGGACATTTTTTTTTTTCGCTCTCTATATCGTACTTGACAATGTTTCTGAGGGTTGAAGGACCCCTAGTTGAAGTGGCATCTGTTCGTCAGGAGACACTTGACTGTGACCCAGTTCAGTGCATTTTATCAACAGGACTGCTCCAAATCGAATTCTTAGGTTTTCGTGAAACTTAAAAAAGAGAGCTGTCGAGTGTGTGCAGGCGCAATGTGGAAAGCTGAAAAAGTCACGAGACGGTGCTTTGACAGATAACTGTCTGCAAGCTAAAGTTCAGGCAATAAAAACAAGGCGAGCACTTCTATCATCGATGAGCTAGAAGACAGAAATAAAGAAATAACATCACACACACAGTGAGAGAAAGAGAGAGAGAGAGAGTGAGAGTGAGAAAGATGTCGAAATAGTTTCTTGTTCATATATTTTATTTGCTATGTTGTTTTCGTGGTGCACATTGTATTAAATGTTCTCGTTGCAAGATAATAAATTTCACCGAAGCAAGAAATAAAAGGGAAAACGAAAGCAGCACAGAGAAGATGGAAAGCAGAACTTACATTTACTCTTCCCTTCATTTGTCGCTCTACTTTCTATCTCTCTCGCTACTTCTCTCCCTATCTTTCCCTTCATTCCATCCCTCATAAAACTGTTTTCCTTGTATCTATCCCCGGCGGCAACAGCCACCCAATGCTTAAGTAGTGATCTTATCTAAAACTTTTTTTCATTATTAGAAAGTGGTGCGAGATGAGCTCATAGATGACTGTTTGCCATTTTAACGGTCAAGTTTTCAATTATCACTTTTAACAATTGTTACACATCGAACTGGCCGAGGCTTCAAGCCTTGACAAACATCATCTAACCTCGTCCTGCCTCTCACCTGATGTTGTACATCAAATTTGCTTCGGATTGATTGATCGATTGACCGATCGATTGATTGATTGATTGATCGATTGATTGACTGACTGATCGATTGATTGATTGATCGATTGATCGACTGACTGATCGATTGATTGATTGAAACGAATAACCCAGCAGCAAACCGCACGGGCAGAGTCCCAAAGCCCCACACGCAGGTCAAAGGTCACACGTGCATGCGCACTTCCTCCTCTGATCCCGGCGCATGCGCGGCGTGACCTGGTCTTACAAAACGTTGGTTGAACTACATTTGCAGGTCGTGATGTACGTTAACAGTGCATGAAGTGATCGATCTCTCCCGATCCCACAGACTGCAGACGGCAGCCGGACAATAGCTGGCAGCTGCCAATGACCGACACGTGAACTGCGTCATCTCCTAGAGTACTTGTTGTTATTAGCAACACGACACGGTCCTCGTCTGAGAGGAATGTCAAATGTGGCTTGACATCTTTTTAGGATCTGTGTTTCAAAAGGGCTGTGACCTCTGAAAATCCTGTGTGAAATTCGCGAAGAGTAAATTGGAAAAAAAAACAAGCTCTCTTCTTTTTTTCTCTCTCTCTCTCTCTCTCACATACACGCACACAAACACACGTTCATTTTTCTTGAGTAGGCTACTCTTCCAAACAGTAAAATGCATCTGTGGTGTGATTAAGAACACTTCAACCAACAAATCGGTCGTTCAAAAAAAATCACGATTTTTTTCCGACATTTACTTTTTCTGATGTTAAATCAAGGAGTGCGTTACCCTTTACTTATCCCTAATTATCTTATTAATCATGTCTCTCTTGCTCTATTTCTCACTCACTTTCTCTCTCTCTCTCTACCCCCGTCCTTACCTGTCCTTCTCTAAGTCTCTGTCGCTGTCTCTCACTTTTCCTCCCTTCGTTCATACTTCCCTGCCACTTCGGTCACGTGATTACTGTACTCGATCCACTTTCTGCTCATGGATTAGACAATGTCTAATCTTCCAGCAGTTTAATAGCTTTCAGGCGCTACTAACACCAAGCTATCGCGTGCCACTTTCTCGGATGCCAAAAAAGCATCTGATCTCATAATCACAAAATGCTACTTTCACCTTCTCATTACCTGAGAAGAAATCCTTTCCCTAAGACTTACCATGAAAATCGAAAATAACATGAACTCTATGAAGAATTTATTAATACATGGCGTGTTCGTTATCCCTACTGGACAATTTTCTTTAGCATGTTTTTTTTTTCTTTTCTCATCTCTTCCTACCTTTATCCTTCTAACTCCATCAATGTATGTGTGAGGGAGAGAGAGAATATATTCTTCCTCTGCCCATATTATTTTAGGGTAATGAAATATACATTGGGTGTTTTTAACGACAGTCGTAACCTGAAACAAATATTTTCCTAGAAGTCTTGGATTATGTTTTGATGAATATTTTATTTTCGGTTTTGATGTCTATCCAGATGAAATCCAGGCATTAAGTTAATCCTTGCATGTGGACCACACATCACAATATCAAATCATAAGCATCATCTTTGCGGTATCTTTTTCCTTGGCATCGACATGTCTAGAAAGTCCCTCAGTTGGTTTTTTTTTTCATCTCAAAGGTTATAAAGAACAGATGATAGGGATGTGGTGATGATCCCCACACTAACAATATAATTATGCAGATTTCCACCCTCCGGAGTATATACCTTCCAGACTTTTATGTGTCTCGTGTCTTGCTTTTGTCAGGCATTATGCACTTACAAATTGTTATATGAGCGTGTATGTGTGTGTGAACAAGCGTATATTTGAGTCTTGTATGCGGTTACATTCTCAAGCACGGATGCAAGTGTATCTGTGCTTAAAGCCTCTCTTGTATGGATGCTTGTCTTTTACCTCCGCTCCCCTGTCTATCCTTCTTTTTATTTTTATCAGTCCCCTTATTTCATCTCTCAAAAAATTATTCTTTTTCTTTTGATTTTGAACAAAGCTCAGAGATTAAAATGTTCATCTGTGGAACACGACCGGCCATGTGCTTGTTAGGGATGGCAGCAACATAATGACAATGCTCGAGAGCCCGGATTGCGAGGCGTGAGCGGTCTTCACTGTCGTCTTCCAACCTTTCTTGCCGGTTTTTGTAGTAAGTGGGAATTGTTTAGCTCCCCTTACGTCCGTCATTACAAGCTGGTGAGCGAAAAATGGAAACCCAAGTACCTCTTATTAAAGGCTTGCCTCTGGCTGTCTAGTAATATTTCTTCGTCGGGATTTTTAAAAAAAAATAATCCACTGCTTTTCTCTATACCAAGATGAGTTTTAATTAAGGTACTGTAACTGTGAACGAATTTCTCTTTATAAAAATGTGCAAAAAAAAAAAATCCGGTTACAAGCTATTGTGGGTCGTTGCTTCGATCTTAGATTCTTAGTTCTGCACCAGATAGAGAAATTGAGAGGTCGTTGACCTAGTTGAATAAATGTTGTTCGTAGCACACTCGAAGTAGAAGTTCTAATTCGGTCAGAACTGATTCTGACGGCACTTTGAGAACTAGTTTCAGGTCTTAGGAATGTTCTTTTTTTTCTCTCTCTCTTTTTCGTCCTGGACACACGGTGCCCCTTACATTTTTATTTGTGAACAGACACTTACGTCGTCAGGCCGTTGTAGAACCGTAGTGTTCCTATAGTGACGCTGCTGTGCTTCTCGGGACATCTCAGCACCGGACTCTTCAAAGTTGGATTAGTTCAGCGTCCAGTCGACCACCGACCAGATTTTCAGTGTCGATTAGCTCTCCTCCCACGTTTCACATCCCCCTCCACATCCGCATTCCCCTTCCCCAAGACATTCAGTATACTTCATAAAGTTGTTCCACATTATTACATGAAAGGAAACCTGGCTGTTCCCCGTCGGGGCCTGAGAGATCGCAGCCCAATAAGGATCACCACCCACTGCTCCACTCCAGCTGTTTCAATCAGCCCCGCGAATAAATCATATTTCTTTTGGAATGCATTTGAAATCTAGACTCGAGAGGCAAGCACTTTCCATAATGGGGGAAAGGTTCTTTGTCATGGTGAGCCATGTCTCGAAATACGATCAGGCATACACTGAGTTTTATTTTTCTAGCCAGGTCTATACAGACCTCGACAATAATACTAAAATAAATCTGATAAAAATATTCTAATGTCGTATAACAGTATTTCTTTCTTCCACATTTCACCTTTTCTTTCTTTCTCGCCCTTCCTCTCTCTCTCCTATATTTTATGTCTTCGCGCTCCCTTTGTCCTACAGTAAACCTCGGGAAACCATCGGACGAAATTATTCATTAAGACGGGAGGGTAGTCGGTGCTGCATTCACACTTACGATACCGCATTGATTGACCTTTCTGACGCCTGTCTCTGCATAACCTTTGGTATTTCTTGTTGGAAGGCGAAAACAGGCCACGTCAGGATAAGATGTCTACAGACCGTCACTTGTGCTGACGTGTTTCATTTCCTGTATTTTAACGTTCCTTCCGTCCCTCGGCGGCTCTTGTTCTACCTCTCACATCCTTTCTGCAAAACTGCTTTTCTTTTCCTTCTCACTTCCTTGTCCCATCTTTGGTTTCTTTTGTTTTGTAAATCTTTATTTCCAACCTCTCTTGTTTATTTCATTATTATTATTATTGTCACTGGGTTATATTCTGGTTTCATATATCTCTCCTTTAAGAACGAAGAAAATGAAAAGTATAATTTCTACATCCTGTTTGCCAGACTGTGATGTGACTGTCCACTAATTCTTCATTGGCCTTAATTACGACCCCGTGATCCCGTCTCTGTGTGTGTTTCTTTTTCTCTTCTTTTCTCCTTATTTAATATTCTCTGTCTTTGTGTCTCTTCCCTTGAAATCTTTAATTCGCAAACTTTTGACTATAGTCACTTGGTGTTGTGTATACTTTTGTGCTTCACTACTGACTACTCCTTATTGATATTTGCTCTACCAATCACCACTGACCACCACAACCAGAGGCTATACCCTAATCAGTAACAAAAACAAGGTCCATCCAGTTCAAGGACCTCAACCCACTCACCTGTGCTTAACGCGAGATTAAATAATATTCCGGAGGTATAATCCTGTTAGTCCTCGGGTATCGGCGTCTCTTACATTACAGGGAACATGGCAACAGCGCCTGGAGCCAGACTCACATTATGAATGGACTCTTTGGTCCCTTTTTTCCTTTTAATGAGTAACCTCGGGACGTTTTTATCAAGCCATTAGACGAGAGAGGATCTGATTTGTCATTCGCGAGGTGTTTATGACATGCGCACTGAGATTCGATTACGATGTCGTCACCGCACGGAAAACAAACGAAAAACGTTCAGTGACCTCACGTGTAAAAATAAAAACATTGATGAAAACCAGGAAGTTTCTTCAATAAATATAAAAGCAGACGATCGTAAAACTCACATAACGTGAGAATTCAGGAGAGTTTGTGTCTACAGTCTTTTGAAAAGTGTCGAAGGTTTTCAGAACGGAAGAAGCTACGCGGTTGTCTGCCTTGTATGTGTTTCTTTATTGCAAATGTCCAATCTTTTGCTTGATATCCATTAGCTGCCTCTCCTTCTGCTGCTTCTTATATTTCACTGCTGACGTTGGGGTTAATTTAACCTCGCTTCATCTTTCAGCTTCATATTTGTTTGCTTTCAGCTTTTGTTACTTCTTTGATTTTAACTCTGTGAAGGGTAATGCCTAGTCCAACGATGAATAATTTTTATTTTTTACTTTCTCTCAAAGTACTCTTCTATTGAAATGATAATAAAAAAATATTCTCAACATTTGCATGTAAAGTAGGAGACGAAAGAAAATGTTCAACATGAGTAGACCTTCAGGCTAAATCCGCGATCAATCTCAGGCAACTAAGTTGGTGTTGTAGTTAATTGACTTTCACAGTGGAGATGCTGTTAACTATCTCTTGAGAGAGAGAGAAGGGAGCAGAGGTTTCAAGAGAAGGTAAGAAGGGAAGATAAGACGTGTTTTCTGGTGATAAATGCAATGCAATCGCAAATGACAATAAACGAGTTGTGTTTCCTGTTCTGGAATCAGGAACTCGAGACTTGCACTGTCCCTGCTGCAGGTGACGCAAGCTGCTGTACGCTGTCACGTGACAAGCGCAGGCGGCAGGCATGAGGACGGGGGACATGGGAGGAGGGCGAGGGAGTGGATGATGTGAGCAAACCCATCTTTGTGGGCGAACACACAGCCTCTTGCCACAGAGCTCTGTACAGAGGAGAGAAGACGCTAATTCCTCATGGCTGGTCATCTCCACACTCCTCTCTACAAAAACCATCAACCACCTTGTTTTATATTTGAGCCTGTCACTTAACTTCCCCGGCAAACAAAGCTTATTAACAAAGGCTTTTCCAAACTATAGTGATTCTCCTTTGCAATTTTTTAACCATAAGTAAACTCATTTTTTTACTGATTTTTTTCTTTTGCATTTGTCTCTTTTCGGGGAGTAAAAAGTTCGGAGGTAAAGGTTTAGGCGTCGAACGCATTTAGGTCAATTAAAAGATTTATCACACTTTAGTTACATCCCCCATCCGAGCCACCAACGCTTGGATATTCTCGGTGAACTTAAGTAGGAAGCTTTGATCAGTCTATTTCCATCTCTAACATTATGCTACTTGCTTAATGTCTAGAAATCTCCTTTGTATTCCATTATTTTTGGTTGGATGGTCATTCCAGTGCCTCTAATGATGTCATCTGTCAAACTGTCTGTCAGGACTATCCAGGGTAGCTATAACTTTCCTAAACATCTCTGATTTGAAAAAAATAAATGTTAGTGTCGGCTTAGCTAACTTTAGCTAGCCCTGAAGCTCCAATAATCTTGGCTGAAACAGTTGATCTTCTGAGATCACTCCCGACTGCATACGAGCTCATTGCGGCCTACTCCTATCATTAATTGGCCAATCATTCAATCAGCTAGTGACTTAGTAAACAGCCGGTCGGTTGATTTGTGTCTTTGACTATGTCCAGTAAAGTACCCTGACAATCTCAGACGAAGTAAAAACATTGATTTTGCAGAACAAACTTTTTTCGCGGGCCACGACAAGGATACGGAATGAAAGTATTAGTCTTTGGAGGCAACAATGAAAATCGACATTTTTATAACCTGTCAGCCACACCTGATTTAGGGAAGCTAAAAATATTGCCTTTATCATTATCAAAACAGAAATAGCAACTGACTTAATAATAGTGGGGTAAAATATTCAGTCTGTAACAAAGAGGGAGAAAGATAACAAAAACATATGTAAGTGTGGGCGAGAAAGAGGGAGAGATGGAATGATAAAGAGTGAGAGAAAGTACAAGAGTGCTCAGAGAAGCAGAGAAACAGATTGTTTAATATTATGTTTTCCTTTGATTTCTGTAGAGCTGCACTGTGTGTTGTATCTGTTGTAATTACAACAACTGTGACTAGTATACACGACACTAACTTGAATTCAAGGGAAATTTAATTAGGATTTTCTAATCAGTGCTTTTCTCCCTTTTCAAAAATCAAATGAACCGATTTCTACGATAGTGGTGAAAGTTGTTGGAATCAGCCATGAAATTGTTTTCATGTTCCTCCACGATAAAAGACGGAGGCAAACAATGTGACTTTGTTCAAGCTTGTATAGATACAGGACCATCACACCCCCTTGCTGTAGTCCCAACAATCTCGCTATCCAAAGAAAAGTTGTATAAGAAAAAGAGTTGAAAGGGATGTGAAAAGTGGTTCTCTCTTTAGCTTCTTGAGTTTCTTATCTTATGCCATGGTTACGCTTTCGAAACATTTCGAAACATTACATTTTTGTGAACGAGCACTGCTAGCGACTGCGACCGGTCACATGACCTCCAACTGACCGCAACCTGAGAAATTTTAGAACATCTTTGCACACTTTAAGCAATTTTATTTGAATTTCGTATTTTTTAAGCTAGCGAAGCATCAATAAAGACTTTAAAAATGATTGACCCTGGCCAATTGTTTCGGAGTCACCAGACACACAGGCTTTCTTTGAAGGAGTTAAGAGGCAGAATTGGAGAGGGAAAAAAACAAGAAAAAAGTCTCTTGTTGCCCGAAGGATATGAGAAAATGTGAAAACAGAGCGTTTATGTTTAGGGCATGCGTGCAGGACAATCTGGGATAGCCACGCTTTGTCCGGAAATGCGTGCGGTCGCGGTCAACCCACATCCTAGTTCTGGCTTTGTTTTGTGGATGCCTCGGGGTCCAGCTAGGCGTGGGCTGAACAAGTCTATCATTTCTTCCCGCCTTTGAAATCTGAAACTTAGTCTTCTTGGATATTTGTCACAGGTTTTATCTTCTGCCTGAGCTGGGAGGTAAGCCAGGCGTTAAGGTGACACATTTCCTGGAGTCCAGTAAAGAAAGTTGCCTCAAGACAGACCTTGCCCTTCGACCTTTTCCCAACAAGTTGCAGAGGCACGAATGAAAATGGCTAATGCATAGAGGCCCGGCTGTATATTGTGGATGGCGAGTAAAATTTCAGGTAATGACCGTGGGGGCTTTATATCTGACTGCGGATGAACTAACGCCGGCGTCGAAAAGGTCAGGTAGCCCGGTGGGTACAATGATGACCTGTCACCGCCATAGTGCGGGTCGGAAGGTCACGGAGTTCAGTACTCGAGTCGATTTCACTCTGAACGTGACACCTGTTCACACGGGTAGCTGTCAAGCATTTTCTCCGGGTACTCTAATTTCCATTTTGTCCCCTATGGTAATTTTTTTCACGCAAGTAGACACAAGAAATATTCGTCTGGTTAGATAAACGTGTCACAGTGTTAGTAAGTTAGGAAGGCCGAAAGAATAAGAAAAGGACAGGCTAGTTTGTATACAGGAAATCCTGTAACGAAAGAATCGACGAATAAACAGTCGAGTCGTTCACAACTCATTAAGAACTCCGCACAGATGGCGCCAGGAGAGGACGGAGGACTTTTGCTTGGACGTTAACCTGCACGCCACGTTGGTGACAAAAGTTCTTAACAACAATCCCAGCATTCTTCTTGTCTGGAGGTCGTCAGGTTTGCTGTCTGAGAGGACAGAGAAGACATTAGTATTCATGACTTTCGGTCGCCAACCTGTAATCCTCCTTCAGAAGTCTCCTCTCCCCACTGCTAATTAAGGCTTTGGCCAGGAGTGGGCCACAGGATCCACAACCTTTGACCTCATTGTTGGAACATTTCATCGGAAACGTAAAATTAAGCTTGAAGAAGGGTGGAGGTAGGGTAGAGGGGAAAGACCGCCTTCGTTCGCTCCTCATCTTCAGGCTGCAGACCCTCCGTCTGGGAAGATTAAACTCTCGGCAGATGAGGTTCCCGAGATCGAATGTCTGCAGGTTATTTTCGCGCAAAATTGCGTCCAACCGATATCTTTGAGCTGTAGTGTATAACAAGTTTTGATAGTCTTCGATTTCAAAATCGTGGAATTGGAATTACCGGGAAATACGGTATGATTAGGGAATGAGTATGCTTTGTTTTAACCAAGGATAAGGTTATATCATGTCTGGTTATCTTTTATTATTTACATTTTTAAATTCGTCTTCTTTTCTCCTCGGTATATATTTTGTTCCTGACGAAAGCAAACATGTTTGAAATTTTATCTGCAAAATAGCTGAGTGCATGCAAAACATTATGTGGATGATTGCGGTGATGGATTTACACGTGGGATGATTTAGGGAAAAAAGAAAATTGAAATTGGTGTGGTGTTGCCTGACAGTCTACTTTATATTTATAAGGCGATTAGAGGGTTCTTATGTAGGACAGAAAGTCACGGTTCAGTGTCTGCTCGGATCTGCAGTTGGAAATTCCTGCCAATCCATCAGACATCCAGCAGAACAGGATACCAGCTTTACCAGAAAAGGTGAAAACAACAAAATGGAGAGGGTTGACGATATGCCGTGCCACGAGGCAATGGCACTCTGTCGTTCGTTACCTTTTAATATCAGAGAGCGGATAGTGGAATTGGCATTCAAGTCTGGAGGTCTGCAAGGCTTTTGAATGGATACCTGACTCGTTAGGGGGATGTTGGGGGAGGCAGGAGAGGGACATCGATCTAACACAAAAATACACAATGCTGCGATAAGTCTCTAAGACCTCACTCCGACTCCTTTACCACCTACCTTACTTTTTGACATATATTTAGGTGTAAGAAAGGTAAAAATATTTCGTTTATATTTAAGTTATTGGAAAGCGAGGTGTTAGCCACCGCTCTTATCTCAGTCCAAGATATTTGTGAGGATAGGATAAAAATAATAAATGCAAAATTTGGAAAGCGCATACTCCCACTCCTAAGGACCATGAACGCCTAAGAACATGAACGAGACATGGACAACATACGAGGGACAGGAAAACAAACGAATAACACATAATCTAAGAAATAATAAACAGCAGTACTAATTAAGAATAAAAACAAGAACAGAAAACGCAAAGAGCAACCAAATAACAAGAACTGAGAGAATCTTCTGACCCTAGATGTCTTTCCTTTCCCACCGCTGTAAATGAGCAGATACATATTCAACAAGTCATTTGGGGGGTAAATATCCCCCTCCTTAAATCACACGTATCCTTGTATATCATGGATCGCACCCTTTGTGCATGCTATGAATTGTGACAGACGTTCGCACGCCCCCGTGTAATAGGAATCAGTAAGTAAAATGTAGACAGACGGACCCTGGAGTTCTGGATGAGTCACGAGCCCAAGGTCCCCCAGATCAATGGCACAGACACTTGTTGAAAGCACTTCTGTGACACAAACAAAGGTCTGAAGAGCTGATGAAAGGCGGGTTCCAGACCGCGATTGCCCCGGAGGCAGCAGACACCATCTTCCACCGCGGCAGCCGCACGAGTTCTGAGGCGGACGCGCCATGGTTCCAAGAACTCGTAGAAGCATCACTCAGTCCTTCGACTGCCAGCTTCATTACGCGCCCCCCAGTTCTCGCGTCATTCTCGCTCGCGAGACTCGCGAGATCAGCAGACGACATCGTGAAAGCTCCGGTGAAAACGATCAGGACTAGCCTGTAGGCAGGTATTACTATGGCGCCGGCTTGGTTTATCGTTTGGGTCTACTCATCTCCATTCCAGTGCACGGAGTGCACATTTTTGAATGTGAAATATTATAAGGTCATTGTCGATGTTTGTGTGTGCGCTAGCCTGCGGCTGTGGGATCATTAGTTGTTGTTTGTGTGACTGTGTGAATACTGCGTTTAAAATGCTTGTCCAGCTTTATCTATCCATCTATTTATTCATCTATAAATATATTGTCTCTCTGTCTTTCTATGTTATGTTTTCCAGTATTGTATTTATTTTGCATCAGTCTAAATATTACCTGAATACAGGTTGCGTGTCAATGTCCTTGCACATCATTGAGGGTGCCATCAATATCCATGTCATCAAGGTTCTTTGTCTCATCCTTAATACGTGATTACAGTTTGCATGTCAATATCTGACATCCGATGATTACCTAGAATCAGTTTTTGGTCACATCATAATGAGGTTAGTAAATAAAGAAAGTTTGGATCGTGTTTGAAAATCCAGAAAAAAAAACAAAAATTCTCTTAATTGTCGCCCATGTATAGTGCCCTAATGTCGGATACGACGATTGATTTCCAGGAGGTGCCATCTGTCTCCACAAGATCCATTGCTCCCTTACATCGGACGACTAACAAGGAGAGCGCCCTGTGTAAGAC
Source organism: Pomacea canaliculata (assembly GCF_003073045.1). NCBI lineage: Eukaryota > Metazoa > Mollusca > Gastropoda > Architaenioglossa > Ampullariidae > Pomacea > Pomacea canaliculata. The sequence goes on from NC_037595.1 coordinate 12,006,278, forward strand.
CTGTGCTCCATGTGGCAGGAATCACGAAAGTGTCGTATCTCCTGCATACGTCACATGAACGGTTTGTCTTGTCCGTTTATTCTTTGAATTGACAGACATTTGTGTGTGGTAAACGAAACAGCAACATTTATACAATCTATCCTGAGGACCGAGCACATGAAGAGAGACATTTTTAAGACTGAGAAGAAACTCCAAAAAAGTATTTTTAAAAAAGTGGAAAAATGGTAGAGAAAAACATTTTCCCTCCCCCACACCCTCTCCTTTTTCGACTGTAGAAGAAACGTTCCAGAAGTCAGCTGACATATGAGAATTTTTTCAGTCTCTGCATCAGACCGAGAAGGTAAACTGGTCTACACAGGAAATTAATTAAGTTTGGGGTTGTCTTCGGTAAATGAGACAATAACTGAAAGCCTCAACTAAGGGAGTTACTAGGAATGACTACCTCGAGTCATGCAGCTATAACCCGTTATTTTCAAAACTCGTTTAGAGACTGCACGCATACATAAACCTGTGATAGGAGACACTACTGTCACACTTACTTGTGGCAGATTGCAGAAAGTCGTTGTACTGCTCGAGGTCTCAAAGGCAGAAGACGATAACGAGATCCCAGAGCAGGTGAGGGCGGTCACAGCCTGAGGTTCAACCTGCAAGGTGGGCAAGGCAAACAACACAAAGAGGATTCTTCAGGATCATCCGCTCCATATTTATACCCGCCATTCGTTGTCCCCATCCGTCCACTGCTCCCCCTTCCCTTCAACCCACTCGTTAGACTTATCCAATCCATTTCCCCTCTCCTTGACTTTCTTGCTCCTCCCTTCTCTCTCTATTTCTTTCTTTTTTTTTCTCTCTCTCTCTCTCTCGCACGCACGCACGTCAACGTCTCGAGAAACGTGATGGTGTGACAACTCTCAAGTGCATGTAATATCCGTAACTTAAGTCCCCTTGCTCGCATCGGTTTAGCTTTGCTTTCACATTAATCTTCTGTGCCGTTGTCCATGAAAGACAATTATTATCTGAGAACCCACGTGGAAAATCATAAATTCTTGCCACCTCTGTATCCTATGATCTCCAACTCATCGTTTTGTACACCTGTACGCACCTTTTGCGACAATCTTTCGGCTGGTCTTTATGTCTATGTCTCTTTGCAGTCTTTGTCTGAGTATCCGAATAGGTAAGTTATGTGTATGTATTCACACACATGTGTTAAAGCATAAAGCATGTTTTTGAATGAGTTGTAAATATACAAGAAAGGAGGGAAATACTTTAAATCAATTTTTGATATATTGATACGTCAAACCAGACATATGTGATATGTTGGGGTCTGTGATTTGCAAGTTTGAAAATCGCAGGTAGGTATTTTCTATTAAGGAATTTACAGCAGGTGGGCATCGTTTAAGTGTAGTACAGATACAGATATAACATCAAAACACATCTGTAATGACCTTTGTGGGGGAGCAAGGGAGGGAGGTAGGCACAGGTGACGGTTCATACCTGCCTCGCCGACAAATTAACACATCGGAGAACATCAAAGGAGCATCACCTAGGTAACGTCACTCGTGCGGCGCTAGGGGTCATGTCGACCAGGACTCGCACGGAATAAAGTCACGGGCAGAACGTGTGGGACATGGAGCCTAATGGGAAAACGGAACACCAGGACTTCCCATGGCTACAGTACTGCGCATGCGTCCTCTCAGGCAGAGCGAGCGTTGGTGCCAGACTCTGAAAACTGAGAACATTACACAAAGAAGATGGTTTGAACTTTAGGGAGAGAGTATTGTCTGGTCAATCATAGACTATTGAAAGCACATCTGTCTCTCAACACTGGAAATAGGCAGTCACGTGGAGCAAAAAGCTATAAGCATTTAACACCATGGGGTGACGTCGGTTCGTATCTCGGGTTGGGACACTTTTCTTATTCTGAATGTGGTGTTTGTTTACAAGGCAGCTGCTTTGCTGTACCTACTGGTGAGGGGTAAAACACCCAATTTTGGCCAGTGGGAAAGAAGAGCCGAACAGCAATATGTACAACGTGTGTTATGCAAAGTAGTTTCTTTTTTCCTCTTTTTAATCATGCCTGAACTAATTACCCGTTCAAAATGACCACACTGCTTTATGATAGAGAATCAGACAGAAAGATTTTATAACAGATGTTTTCGAACTTTATCTTGGAACATTCGTATAAACTCTTCGAGATTTTAGAACAATAAGGGATCAAAACACGTGTTTAGTTTCCTCTGGAGGGTAAGACTAGACGAAATTGTTTTGCACAACTGAATGAACTACATACCCGTATATATACACGCAAACATTCACGCGTTTCTACACACAACCGTGGATGTCTTTATTTGCACAGGCTGACCAAACAAATAAATATGTACTTACAAAGATACTGACATAGACTAAATACATAAATACCTACTTCGCACTTAAGTACAGAAAGATAGTAAACAATAAGAGCATTGTGTCCAGAATCGGTCAATGAAAAAAAATTATTTTAATTTTGATTCTGTTCTTCTGACGGCGATGTCCTGTCTCCTCTCCACGAAAGTACGCACTGCGCATGCGCTGTGTTTGTACCTTGAACTTGACCTTTCCTGACCTTAGCATGTGCTGAGTGCGTGCCAAGACACGACGGCCAGAAAGGAATGAAAACACGGGTGGAAGGTCTTGACTCCGAGGAAAATTAAATCCTTGTCCTTTTCTCGCCGTGGAGAGGTGAGTCACTCGCGCCCCTGTGGGGCCCTGTAACCGCTGCACTCGCTACCTCACCTCGTCTTCCTGGACACAAAGAGCTTCCGAAAGGTCACACGACTCACAAAGGTTGCGGCCATTCAACGTCCATCGACCAACATTTGATCCCAGCTTTGGCAGTGGGAAAAAAAAGACCCTAAGACCTGTTGTCTGATGAGATTTCCTGCTAGGAAGATTAACTGCTGCGGAAATATTCATTACCTGCGAGTAGTTCATGGCAACTGTGATCTACTCACAGGTAGAAAAACTTCAAGTAGGCGACTGGGTCATGGGTCCTGTTTCCAACACCTGGACTCGGGTTATATAGGACGTCATTGATTTTCTGCAGGTTGTTCTCCACAGGACTTACAGCCCTCAGATGAGCACAGCTCACGATTCTACAAAAATTACAAATTAAAAAAAAAATATTTTGAGGCAATTGTTACTGCATAATTGTTTCAATATTCAGCCTATAATTTAAACATGTCTAAACGACAGGGAACCAGTAGTTTTAAATAATTGCCTAGTACATAACTGCTCTTGTCCTCTGGTCGATCAAAACGAGCTTAAGTTGGCAAGAAAATAATTATTAAGTAATTCTCTGGAGAGCTTAGGGTAGCTTCACACTCGTCGACAATTGTCGGATTGTTTCGGAGACTGAGCTGACTGAATGCCGCAAGTCTTTGCTCCAAACCAGAATAGAAAGTTTGCAGAATCCAGCCAAAGGGTGAAGGAGCTGAGCGTGTTTCACTGTTCGAGGATGGTTGGTCACAAAAATCACAAACATCTGTATACCTGACATTTGATTGATCTACCTCAGACTAACGAAAGTTAACGAACGCTATTGTCTCTCTCTTTCTCAAGTTTTTGAAGTCCGAAGGCAGCGGATGAGATCACCCAGTTACTAATAATATATTATAGTAACTGATATAGATTTTTATTTCTCTCTTCTTTCTTCGTCTTCTTTCGTTAGTTCTTTCTAATTTCTTCTCTCTGGAACTCATTCTCCCCTCATTTTCTCCCTTCCTTCATTCCTGTTCTCCCCTCTGTATGAGTTTTTTTTCGAGGGGGAGGGGAGGAGTTCATGAGTAAGTAGGTGTTCGGGAAAAAAAAAACAGTTGCTAGCTCTGATTTCGTCAGAGACATGTCAGAATAAAAAGCCTAACAATAGCATAAAGATATGCGTCTAATTTTATTTCAAAGTAAATATTCGTTCCACATAGCATGACTGTAATGACAGGTCACACAGTACAAGTATCAACACCGTACCATTCTTGTTGCTTTTTACCGCTCGTTGCAGCAGAATGTGCACAAACAAACCACGTGACTTCCCCTCCCCCATCCCAACATTACTCCTGCTTCTGGACGCCCTCGGTAGTAAAAGAGTTAAAAGTACACCAGACCAACGAGCGAAGGCGGAAACCAAACGACGGTTGGTCATTGACGTTAAAGCAGGCCTTACTGTCTGATGGCTTCAGCAACAGCAAGTTCCGCTCTCAGGATGAGTGGTCCAACTGACTGCACCCAGGTCACAGTTTCGGGTGCAGCCGAAAAAGCAAAATCACGCACGCACAAACACACATACAAACAAACAAACAATCACCCACATACACACATCTACGTTTGGCTCTCTCTCTGACACACACTCTTCCATTGTTTATATTTTTGTATACATCAATAACCTTTTTGGTGTTAATTTGCATAATATAGAAAAACTGTACCACTACTCTGCACTTATCACAGAACACAGAAACATACAAAGGGAAACAGTGTAATCAAATCAGTGATCACCCTATGATCAAAGCGGTCACGGCTGAGGATTAGCGATCACCGAAATCTTTGTTCTCTGTAACAAGACCAAAAAAATAATCGCCCTCGACTGCTCATTACTGTTATCAGGAATGCCACAATTCTTCGGAAATGCATCTATCTACGTCGCAAGTGGATTCAGGAACTACGTTTTGCGGAAGTAATGTGGCAGTAATGCGACCTGCAGCTTTGAGAGCCTGTGCCATCGCATGTCATTAGAGAGCCTGTCGCCATTAGCCTAGTGCGCTCATTAACATGCAGGTACAGGAAACCAGTTATGGATTCTTCTCGCACTTTTATGCCGGTGGAACTAAGTGCGGATCTTTTTCTGACCAGTAAAAGGCGAAAAGTTTTACAATAGGAACAGGGAGTGTGTAGGGAGAGGGAAACAAAAATAAAGTGGCCTGAGGCTGTGGTTCATCGTGTCTAGGACACGTCATCTGGAAGGTACTCCTACGACCTACTCATTGATCTTACACATAATTAACTAGCACTACATATTGACTTTACATATAATTAAGTAAGACTACCACCTGCACATTTACCTTACTCGTTATTAACTAGAACTATCATCAAAGATCAAAAGCAGGTCTGATGAGAGGTACGGGTGACTCACGCGCGGTGACGTCATGTGCCTAATCGAGCACGTGACAAATGGTGAGATTGAGTAGAGTAGTCTTCGCCGTTACTTGACTAGAATATTCTTCGTTTTCTTGTAGAGAAGGGTACTGAGACTGTCTCGCATGGAAAGCGGAAGGATGGTTTGTTTAGTTATTTCTTTGTTATTGTTGTGTTATTGTTTTGAAATTTTTAACTTGTTTGTTTCTTTATTTCTTTGTTTATTTCTTTATTTCTTTGTTTATTTCTTTGTTTGTTTGTTTGTTTGTTTGTTGGTTTTTGAAGGAACGTTTTTCCTTTATTATTTTCTTCGGTTTTTTTTTTTCGAGAGCAGAAATTTTGGGACCTTGTTATTTTTCCTCCTAAACAATTTCTCAGTAAAGTGTGGGGCTAACAACCTTTGGACGATTCGGAATGAGCTCGGTGACATCAGGCCGACCTGTATCGAGCCAGGACTAGTGTTCAAGGTACATGTGTTGCTCTAGGCAACGTTCCGTGATAAGCAAGAAGCGGGGAAAGCAGTGGGCAACTTCTCGTCCATGACTGGGGACACGAGAACCTGACCCACTGGGCCGTCCGGGGGTTGTAGACAGGTCGATGCAGCCTGTATCCTGCCGCACGCCGCACGCAGCACGCAAAGGGTTAGCGGGTGGTGAGCTAATCCTCTGAAAGTTTAACGACCTGTGAGAATCACTCCAGACAGAAATGGAGTCGTGAATGAGATAGCCATGGGATAAGAAAGCGATAGTGGGTGAAAGTGAGAGACGAATTTTTTCAAGTGGAGAAAAAGAAAATAAAAGGTGAAAAAAGACAACAGCAGGATTCGAACCGGCACCACACTGAGGCCACGCAAGGCAATTACTGGTTCAGCTTGATTAAAAGGCGGATCAAACGTTGACCATAAAGTCGTAGTTGGAAACGTTCGTGCAAGTAGTTACCCCGGCTAGTTATAACTAAATATTGCTTGTATTGTATAACACATTGAATATATTTTTCTGGCTGGGGCACACGACAGTTGTCAATGACCACACATGCAAAACAATAAAAATCATGTGACACCATTCGAAGAGAATGTCAACTACATCCTGGTTGGCTGTGCGAACTCTGTTACTAATCAAAGTTTTCACAGGTTTCCCTGCCAGACATGACATTAGCCTCGCTCTCGCTACCTCTTGATGTATTGCAGTGTAAACAATCACATATAACATGCAAACAGGGAGTGTGTGTGAGAGAGAGAGACGTTTGACTCCACCCCCGCCATGATGTCTTTCCTCTACACCCCTTCATCACGTGACAACGACCCTCAGCTGAGGTCATGGTTGAGGCTAAACGTGGGCGCTTGCCGGAAGTAGAAGGGTAGTGCCGGCAGTGGCAGGCCCTCAAAGCGCAGGTCTTCATTTGATGACTACGTGCTGCCTGCGTTCCTCACTTCCTGTCACGTGCCTCTCACCGCGGCCTGTCGATGTCCACACAACAAACTGAAAAAGACCAACTTCTGACAACGGAAAAAAAAACATTTTAAATAAATAAAAATATCAATGTAATACTTTGAATAGCAGCAATAATAATCGTAATAGATAATCATAACAATGATTTGCTCATACATCTGAAGACAAGGAAGGACATCATGTCACGGGTTGTACAGACAACCGGAAGGAGCTTGGACAAGGGTCCGTGGTGCCAAAAAAGGTTAGAAAATTAAAGCAAAAACTCAAAACAACACAACTGACAATCGGCGAAAACAGACTGACAGGAGCGAGGAAGGGCGAGGAAATGACACAATTCTGCCAAAAAAAGTTAATTTGTTTTCTTTGACTGGTTTTTATATTGTTGTTTTGCTGTGGTTTGTGCTCGTTCAAATCAAGCTTCGTGAAACACTCCGATAATTCTTTCTCTCACTCAACTCCTCTTCCTCCCGTTCTGTCCATTTCACGTCTTACGTGCACTTTCAGACTTTGGATGCTAAGACCACGTGTTTATGAATCCAGAGAGACATAAGCAACTGCACTCGAATCAACCAGTAAACATTTCGATTAAAAAATAAAAATTAAGGCGTTTTCCCGCCGTATCTTTTTTTCTCTCACCCATCTATATCCCCTCTTACTTATTTCCTCTCTCTCTCTCTTTCCTTTCTCACTCTTTCCCTAACCATCATCTCTCTCTCACACACATACATTCACGCACTTGCTCTCGCTTTTTCAGCTCCAGAAAAGTCAGAATCCAGCGAGGACAAACAAAGAAACAAGACTGTTGGTTTGTCTGGAACAAATCCTGGGACATCAGGATGTTCTTGTTAACTTCTTGGCCGGTGACGAACACAGCTTAATATGTGTTCTATCTGAACAACTAATGAAAATGTATTACCACTCGGAGGAAAATGTTAGCTACACCTTGAGTTGTGATCTTTCGCTGGAAACAGTTTTATTCTCTATTCAGATGGAGAAAGGTAACGACGAAAAGGTATTAATATCGGTTAGTCGAAATGGTCTGGACACGAACCGCTCCGTTCTCTTATTCGCTGCTATGTGATAAACTCCTGTTTTCTTGTTAGTCTCAGAATAGTTAGACAAATTTAATGCGAGTTTATTCAAAAAAGTGATACTGTTGGAATGTTTGTGATTTTGAAAGAAAGAGATCGATTTTGGTTACATAATTTGAAGTAACCGGTATCAGAAGTCCGGCGAGGTTTGCGATCAGAAGAATCAGTAAGATCGATGAAAGGAGTAAGATCGCTGTTGCTCCTGTCTTCTTCTTTGCTCATGTTGTTTATAGAATCTGCATCCTCAACGAAGTCGCTTTTGTTCAGATATTTTACAAATTTTTAGCTTCACCGTAAGAAATGTGTAGAGATTTCTGACTGTTTTTCTATGAGCATCTCTGGTTTAAATGGTTGAGAAATGCATCAGCACCGAATTTTTCAGCGCATTTTTATTGCTTTATTTTTCTCTCGAAACGTGAAACAGAAAAAGTGCGCATGCAACGTACAATTGATTGTGTGTGTGCGTGAGAAAGAGAAAGCGAAGATGAATGAATGACCAATTTAGTTTGCATGGCAAAGATGACTTTCTCGAAAATGGTTAGAGAGCCATTGACCCTTTTTTATTTATTGTTTACAACTTGCTCTAAGGAAACGGCCAGTCTTACCATATACCATATCGTTGGGTGTTTTGCGGCTAACATTTAGTAACTTTTTTTAGCGAAAACAAATGTACCAACTCTATTTCACGAAGCTCATACATACTCCAGTCCAGAAACGTACAACAGAATAGGTCTGATTTGGCTATCAAACAGCTTCTAAACATTGGTGGGATAAGGTCTCCAAGTTTCGGCATTGTTTTATATATTTTTCTGATTCCCTCACGGGGTTTTTGATGCGATATCTTTCGAAATTTACAGAGGTCTAAGGTGTTTGCTTCTAAAAGGTGAATCTGATACTGCAAACCCTCTGGGAGCGTCAGACACAAGAGCTATGTCGTCAGCAAACAAAAGAATGAAAAATCTCTATTAAATCTGAGAATAATTTGACACTATGCTTGCCTTTTCCTATAATGTCGGTATCAGCTTCATTTATTAGCAGCAACAACAGAAGAGAGCTAGTGCTGTTACCCTGTTTAAGGCCTTTAGGTCAAGAGAAGAGATCAGTCACATCCTGGTCACATCTAATCCTGCATTTCACTGCCTTGTACATACTTTGTATAGTAACTAGAAACTTTCCTCCAATATCCCTTTGTCTAAGAACACACCATAATTTGGGTCTAGATAAAAGATCGAATGCTTTAAGAAAGTCTAAGAATGCAACGTGTAATTTTTTTTTGACGTGCGAGGCCATTGCTAACAGTAAAAATGGCTTTTCTAAATCCTGCGTCTCATGCATCAAAAATACATTTTTGTGTTCGACCCAGTCAGACAAGAGCTTGTTTAGGATAAAACTATATGATTTACTGCAGACATTTAATAGGGATATCCCTCTGTAGTTGTCCGGTTCATGTATGCTACCTTTTTGTATGGTGAACAGCTTCCAGACCATGCCTCGGATTATTGTCCAGTGGAAAATATATGATTGAATAGATCAACTAAAAAGGGGGCATTAACTTCGACAGAATATTTAAAGATCTCTGGTATCATACCGTCTAAACCAGCAGCTTTATTATTTTTAGTAAGTTAAAAACGCCATAACATCGTCGTAAGTAATCTTTGTCAAGTTCTTAGAATAGCAAGACCAAGAAAGAGAAGAACAAGAATGAAAGAGGCAAAACCAAGTACAGAAAACTGTAGAAGAACAAGAAGAACAATGACATGGAAGAGAAGAAGAATAAGAACAGGAAAGATCAACAAGAACGAAAAAAGAAAGAGGAAGAGAAGAAGAGATGAATTAAGAGGCAATCGAGACACGGCAGGTCCACAAGAAACCTCCCAAAGTTGCGCCGTCGCGCGATTTACGGAGATGTTGTCGCCCAGGGATCGTCGTCGCAACTAGAGACTGCATTGGTGTGTGTGAAGGACGATTGCAGGCCTTAAACACGTCAGCGACTGACCAAGGGTTTCCTTCTGTCTTGTTGACAGTTGCAAGTGCCTGGCTCGCTCGCTACACCCGGGATTGTGAGGCTTCTCCCCGCGGCCCCCGCGGGGTTCTAAGTGGCAGGAAGTGGCGTCTGGGCGTGAATCTCGTTGACGCATTGTTATTGAGAGCGCTACAGTTCGACATGATCAGTGTCACAGGAGAAGAAATTGATAGATGCTGTGGGCGACTATTCCTCCTTTTCTTTATTTTCTTCGTCTCTCTTTCTCTCTCTCTCTTTTGACGTTCCGCCTGTTTCCATGCTGACATTATGTTTCTGAAGGTTTCCTGGTTTATGAATGGATTTTGAGTGGTTTCTTTTCAAATATTCTTTGGAAAAACAAAGCGTCTGGAATAAAAGCACTATATATATATATGCCTGAGTGAGCGTGGGTAGAGAAGCAATGACCTGTGAATACCTTTCAGTCTCCTCCTATCACTCTTCCTGTCTTTGACCAAACAAAAGAAAAAACTACGATAACCAAAGAAACGACAAGATAAGGACAAAGGCAATGCTCACATTCATCCCCGATGCTGTCGCTCTCGTCGACGTCACAATAACAGTCCGAGAGAGTCGTTGCACAAAAAGCGTTTAAAGTTGAGGAGAGGATGAGAGATAAATAAGTAAGAAGAAATCAGATTTCTAGCGTTGGTCTCTTATGAAAGGTGGTCAGCAGATTGCTTGGCTGTGCTAACTCCGATCATTTCCACTTGCAGGCTAAAGTTTTTTACTATCTCTGGTGTCTAATGTGTATTGAAACCGTGTCTACCGTTAGTCTTGTCGACCTCAACTTTGACTCCACACTTTCTTTTAAGCTTCAACCTCGTGATTCATTTCATAACGGACAAGGTATACTCTAGCTTTCTGCAGGTGTTAAGTGCATGAATTAAACTGTGAACACGCAGAAGTCTTGCGAAAAAGTCTCACATTTATTGATACATTGCATTTACAATCACGAATATAGTTCTTCCAAAAAAACAAAAACTTTCCCCAATGTCTTTCGGCGATTCAAATGTTTGCATTTGTAATATAAAGAAATAAACCACCAACAATTCTTTCTATCACAGCTGTCAGAAAAAATCCTCGTTGTAAAATTTCTTGCCGGCGCTGTCTTTAGCAGACAAGCGAAAACACTTGACCATTTCGACACAGTTCTGATGCTTTTAAAAAAAAAAAAAAACATTGATAGGAAATATTCATCCAGGTAAGACATTCACTGCGTCTCTAGCGATGATAAAGGGCATCTTATCTTACTACTTATAAACATCTTCCTTTCTTTAAACTTTTAGCAAACTAGCTGTATAGTACTTCTCCCGCAGCTGTCACATTCCTCTGTTTGTTCTGTTTGTTCCATTTTCACCCCTTTACCCCAATTCTGCCTTTTTGGCCTTCTTTCATCGGAATGTTGTTTTACGACTGCGGGTCCCGCTGAGCTGATGTCGTCGTCTTACAGATCTCAATGCACAAGAATTGTTGTCTTATCCCCATGTTTGTTTGTTTGTTTGTTTGTTTGTTTGTTTGTTTGTTTGTTTGTTTGTTTGTTTGTTTGTTTTTTAAAGTGTGAATCATATCCCTGCTGCCCGCAGACGAAAGAAGTATACAAAGGATCAGACGCTGGTCAACAAGACTGACTACTCGTCAACTTCAGTCCTTAACTGGTACCTGGAAAACAAAAACACTGCTTGTCATCCTTGACATTAAAATGCATTAAATAAAACTTTAAAATGTGATTTTTTTAGTAGAGAAATAAACAAACTTTTAAGTAAGAGACACTAAAACAGATTACACATGCATGTAAAGCATGTTTTCTCTGCAAACCCAGTAACTGAGACAAGCTTTTCTTTTGGTAAAAATGTAAACATTAATCAGTTTAAAAGTAATACTTTAATCAAATTAGTGAAATACTCCAAGATAGGCTTAAGAATAAGAAATATCTTGTAAAGCAGCTTTCGCACGTCGTCCTGTCAGGGAAGATGGAAATCATAAAATATAAAACGAACTCATCAAGTCAACAGTCGCCAAAGCCGGTCTTTAGCTGTACATCAGGTGGCATTCTCTAATTGTTCTTTACTACCATTTACGCATAATTAAAAACACATTTCATTAAAAGAAAGCTCTATCATTAGAATGTTCGAAAATGCACCTACATTTTCTTTAGAATCTTTTTGACAAAGTGGTGGCTTCCTGTTCTTTGTAACAGAGTAATGATAAAGTCTGTGTCCTAAGACTGTTTAATTTTTGCAATTTCCCTGTTTCATACAAGTAAGAGATTAAAAATAAATAAGCAAACTCCGAGACATCATTGATCAATATCTGCGGTTGTGCCTTCATTATTTATTACCCTTGACCCGGTAGGGCTTTGAAAACAGTTCATAGAAAAAGCTTCACTACCAGGTGTCCGTGAGGTGTAGTGAATGAAATCTTCACTGCTAGGTGTACATGAGATGTGATTAATTAAACATTAATTAAGCATTGCATTTGAGAGTTTCGTTTCGCTGTCTGAGAGAGGAAAGGAAGTGGGGGGTACCGTGAAGACAGCGCGAATTGAAGTCGAACTTACAATAGACCTCCTTGCGCGGTTTGATGATGCCGACGTTGCCAGGCGGTGACTTGGAGATGAGAACCACCCCGGGTGCAAGCCCCACCTTGCCGGCGGAACTCATCTGTTCGTCGTACATGTACGTTGTCAGGACAGGTACAGTGAGTCAAGGACATCTTTCAAACGGCATTGCGGTCACTTCACTTATTTTACGGTTTTGTGTGCGTGTGTCTGCGGACGCGCGAGCGTGTGTGTGTGTGCACACGCGCGCGTTTGTGTTAGATTATATGTACATACGTACGTTCATGTGTCTGATGAAAATGGGTGACGATGGATGATGATGATGATGATGATGATGATGATGATGATGATGATGATGATGATGATGATGATAATGATGATGATGACGACGACGACGACATTCTCGTCATCTTAGTCTCGGCCCACAGCACAAAGGATATAGGCTCTGACTGGCAAGCGCATGATGTCGGTCTCGGTGACGATCTCAAGGTCATGGCTGATGGAGCACGAACCTTCCACTCCCACTGCCCCGAAAGCTATGGCGTACAGCTCCAGCTTTAGTTTGGCACTCATGCCCGCCGCCACCTGCCACAGCACAAAACGAGTCCAATGACAAATGACAAATCTTTATTTATTTACGAGGGTAACAGAATATACAAACGTTATGCTCTATTGTACATCTAGCCCTCGGACTAAATAGCAGAAATAAAAAAAGTTACATTAATTCTAAACAAGGCAATAAAAACAGAGAGAGAAATTATGTACAAACATTGTGAACTGACACGGATTTTTGTGTTCGCAATGGTGACACCAGTCGCACTCACCAACCACGTCCTCACGGCTGGTGTACTGAGATGCAATTTCCGCCTACTGCATACAAAACAACTCGTTCAAAATGGCGACAAAGATCTAAATGGCCGCCATTTTTTGTTTTGTTTCTGATGACTGGCAGAGAGACCGTACCAGCGTCGGGGAAACGTTACTGAACGTTACTGAACTACCCACCTTTTGCTTTTCTTCCTTTTTGTTTTTGTATTATCCGATCAGTGCAGGGTTTTCTCCTCCTCTTCCGTTGGTTTTTTTTCCCCCCTTCTCTACAAACATCATCATTCACAGACTGTCACGTGACCACAGATACGTCTAATTAGCATATGTTCCCAGCTCTCCCTTGACTCCGTAAGCGTACCCATGCTCAATGACATCTACGTTGCTGACCTCTTTGCATGTCACCTACACTTCGAACGACAAAAGTTTGTGTCAAAAACCTCAACATAGACCGCCTGTACCCGAAGTCTGGCTTCTGTTTGTCACAAAGAGTATTGGCGAGTGTTGAGTGGTCATTTGATCCGCTTCATACGAAACGGACGCCGCAAGTAAAATCGCGATGTAATCCCGAACCGTCCTTTCTACGATACGCCAGATTCCCAATAGCATCGCCATCACGGCCGTCCTCTTCACCGTGTCTTGCCTCACCCTGAAATCCATGGCGAGAGCGCCCTCCAAGACTCCTGTTTCTAACTAATGGCCGGCAGTAATTGGCAAGCGCACCCACGGGCGGAGCTGATTACGAGGGAAGCAAGACAAGACAGAACAGTCAAGCAAGGTCAATCACGAGCTCCAGGAATTTCTCTCTCCCACCCTCTCTGCCCACATCCCTCCCCCGACCGCTCTCAATCGTTACGCAGCAGACAGGAAAATATTTTTACCTTTACCAACGACGGCGACGAGCAGACAGGGATGCGTGACCTGGTATAATGGACGACAACTCTCGGGAATGACCAATCCCACGAGATTTGTAGGATTAGGGGGATTTTTTCCCAAAAAAAGTATACAACAGGTTAACCACGTTCCACAAGAACAACAAACCCTTATGGATATGACCCACGACAAATAATGGCTTCATTTGTAACATTTCTTTTGATGAAAAAAAAACCCTCGTCAACAGTATCTATTCTAAGACGCCTTACGTTTAACGACTTTACGATTATGCGAATGGTGTGATGACGTAAAGATTGTCTTCCTGCAACAGGTTTTGTTCGTACAGGATTGTATTTTTTAATACGTGTTGACAAAGCTGACCTACAAATTCCGATGATTATCGGTTTGTCGCTAAAAGGAGATTTCCAGCTGCACGAGACACTGACAGTTATTATTCGATCGGCTTTCCTTGAGACTGGATCAACACACTTGCAGTCATTACTTCATTTCAAGGCTGGAGGGAGGAGAGAATCGTTGTTGCAAGGGAAAATGTAGTATTTAGGGATGTTTTCTTCTAGTGGCATGACAGGCCTACAATAACGCAAAGTCAGGGGAAAATCCGGGCAGGGGGGATTACCTTTAGGGGGGAGTTCTCTCGCAGCACTCTGCTGGCGAGATTTACTTGTCAACAACTTATTCTACTTACCGGTTAGGCAAAATCAAAAAAAAAAAAATAGTAACGGTCGTCTAATAGTCAGATATGGGTGGTCAAAATTCACAAACATTACTGCTGGCAAAACTGAAGTCGATAGGCAGAAGAAGAAGGGTAGAAGCTGAGCCACTCTCAGAACCTCGTGATTCAATTTCAGTCATTCTTTTACTCATCCACCAATTCATCCATTCATTCATGCTGATATTTATTCATTCATACGGACATACAATCCTTAATATAATCATCCTCAAATCCTCTCCACCAACCCCCAACCCCAGAAAACGTGTCGTCTTGAGCGTCCTCGCTCTCATCGCCTAAAAACTCACGGGCCCCGGCTTGTAGAAGACACGCAGACCTGTAGAGGGCGGGGGTTGACGCACGTTGAACCTGCACGAGTCGACGCCCGTGTTTTTCAGTAGCACCACGAAGAGGTAGGTGGATCCTTCGCGAAGCACGCCGAAGTCGACCTCCTCCGGCAACAGGTTGAGGCCCCGCATGCTGCGCAAGACGACGGCTCTGTCCTTTGTCATCCCCACGGCTGCCGTGTTCCGCACCTGACGCCGGACTGGTTCTTCAATGTAGCGGAACTGGTGCACGAGTCGTTGTGGTGAGGGCAAGAGAAAAGGAAACACGAGATAACAGACAAACAGAAACTGAGTAACTCTGTATAACAATAATGCTAGTTAACAATACGAGGCAACAGAGCGCCAGAAAATGTCGTCTAAGACGGAGAAGGTCTACACCAAAACCGTGCAAAATGTTAGCATGTTGACCAAAGGGCCAACACATCCCAAAACCACTGGTTTCCTGTGCCTTCGCACACCAAGTTGTCAGTCTGGGACTAACATTGATCTCTATTTGGTTAGAAGGGCCTTGCGATTCATCTAATCACGACAGCAAACAATCCAACACAGAGACTAAGGCATGATGCTGCAGACGCTAACCTTTGACATAAAGTTCTACACCATGGTAGGAAAGATTAAAGCATACGTGGAATTACAGTCAAGCAAAAGCAAATCTCTGTGTGTGTGTGTGTATTTCAATCAGTAGATTAGCTTGAAAATAAGTTTAAAAAAGACATGACATGCCTGTCTACAAAACAAAATAAACGATCCTAACAGATTTTGAGACCTACCCTCATGTTGGTCTGAGCACCCGGCCTGCCTCCCAGGAGAGAAGATGGAAGTGGAACCGGATACTGTCTTTCATCACCTGTTACGGACACCCCGAAGGTTTGTGTGCTATCCTCTCCGTCTGAAATTACAAATGTTTTTATTCTTAATAACCAGTCGTAAGAACAGCTTAATGTCATACGTTCTTCGGTGTTGTTGGGATGGCGGAGGAGATGGGGTGAAGGTTTGAGGAGGAGTGAGGAAAGAGTTATAATTAGGGTTGTTCTTGATGCTCGTGGTTTTAATTTCAAACACTAGATGACACCAACAGGATAGGCAAAAATTAGCTTCAAGTTTATCTTTATTTTAGCTTTTAAGCCCTTATCTAAGATTCACCAACTTTTCCATCTGTCGAGCGTGGTTTGTCATAAATTTGTTCGCTCCAGGTAAAAGCTGCTACTACAATTTATTACTATGATGCAGATTGGCCTGTTACACTTTTATGGTCGTTCAAGCTTCACTAAGCACACTTAGCTTGAACCACGGATCAGGGAAATTATTTCCCCTGTCTTGTTGTTTTGCACCGTTATGGAAGCTGTCGTTCTGTCCTAATTAATAAAACATTGTAAGCGCTCTCTCTTCCCGTCACGGGCAATATATAAACAGTGCTAGTCATGTCTGTCAACCTCTGCTGATTTAAGGAGTCGGCGCCCACACACTCTTCCTCCTTGATCGACTGATCAAGACTCCATTTGTGGGTGGAGCTCCCTGATCCACACCTGGTCACGTGAACGTCACGTGCCTCGCGTTTGGACAGTGGTTAGCAGGCTACTCCGGCATGACGACGGCGGTGACAGATATTAACGCCCCTTTTTTGACTGACGACAATGACAGTTTTTAAAGCAGCCAATCGCAGAATTGGGTTTAGATCGGATGACAGCTGTACCTGGTGTTGATATTAATATTAACAACTACCTTTTTCAAGCAGATATCAGCCACAACCTTCAGCTTCTTTTTTTTTAAATTCCGATGGGACTTAAGACTGTATATAATGAAATCAAAGATCTGGCGACTTTAAAAATATCAGATTATCTACTTCTTTATTATTTTCTTTAGCTTGAAAGCAGCGAGTCCTCAATCAGCCACGACACACTGACCACATGCCGCGGCAGTGTTCGCTGCGACGAGCGACTGGGGTCAGCACGCATGCAAACTGAGTTTTCTTATGGCTACCACACGAAGCAACAGGTTAAAAGCTTGAGTTTGAGCTTATTCTTACTGTCTTCTTCCTTCGGCTGTTCTGGTATCATGGGGTACTCCCCTTTTACCCTGGACCCAGCGTCTGAAGAGCTTTGCACTCCTCCACCAGCCTTCTGGGGGGAGGGGTTAACTGAAAGCAACATTCAAACCAACGAAAACGTGCAAACACAACGCAGACAATAAAAAATGGAAACATAATCATCAAAGAAATGAAAATCGAAAAATAAAGATTACAGCAAAAAATACATGATATGGCCGCAGAACTAGTTTCACGGTACCCTTCCAGGAATTAACAGCAGGTGGAGGCATGATTGTAGATGGGAAGAAGATTTCTGTTCATCGGTGTCGCAAATGAGTGGAGAGAGTGGGGTGGGATGCACGGATAAAACTGATGTTGAAGAAACTTGTTTACACCAAAAAGTCACCTTTGTTCTCTACACTTCGTAGGAAAGTCTAGGAAACTCTTCGTTACAATAACTGTTTGCAGCCAGACAGTTCCAGACCTCGCTGGTTGGTTTATGATTTGTTTGACAGTAAATGTTTATTATCGACATGATGACAACGGATGTTTACTGCTGCTCGCTGATTGTCACCAGATGTACCACAGCCAGCACATAGACATTATTCTGTTAGAACCTATTCACATTTACAAGGTATGGAGCATAATAATAATAGATGTCCCTTCGCATCACTGGCTTGAGGAATAAACTATCTCTGAGGTTTTTGTTTCTTTTGCAGACATTGTTTTAAAATTTTATTGCCATTTGCTATCATACATCTCTTGCTGGTTCTTCATCCGGCGGCCGCGGCGGCGGCAGTGAAGGTGGTGGTGCAAATATGTTTCTTTGTCTGCAGGTCAGTAAAGTTGATGCAAACAGTTTTCCTTTTATCTGCTGATTTGCATTGCAGCACTGCATCGAAGGGAGGTCTGCAATGTTCTGACAATGTCAGATCCCTTTATAAGAATGTGTGTGAGCCACAGTGTGGATGATTATAAATGGGCTGCATGCAAACAGTCTGTAAAAACTAAGGTTAGCATGTGGGTCACAGACCCACCAAACCAAACACTATGACATCAGAGAGACGTGCAAAGATAACAGTTCGGGAGTGGGTTAAGGGAAGCGCTGACAACAATCGGAAAAAAAATAACAAATCCAAACAATAAATAAAAACCAAAAGGAAAAGAAAAAGAAGAAAAATTACGTGGGTAGTTCAGTAATGTTTTCTGACTCACCAGGTCTCTCTGCCAACACCTTATTGGCGTGGGCCGGCGTGGGGTTCAAAGGTCGCAGAATGGCTGGTGAACTGTTATGTCCAGCGTGCCATGGAGTAGGGTTTCCGGGCCTCAAGCCCCTGGGCGTTTGAGTGCCGGAGTCGAGTGGCGTCCAGCCTGTATGGAGACAAGTAGAGGGAATCCGAGCATATTTTATAACATACAGGGCATGAAAGGCGCAAATGAAATGGCCTTTTCACATCATGTTTCCAGCGCAGCAGACTATTAGATGGCTAGATAGAATTAAGCCTGCTTTATATGGCAATTGCCGCACATGCAGTGAGGCAGACATTAGATTCCAGATTTCAACTCCTACTCTTTGTCCCCTAAATCACATCAATGCTCACTCATTAGCACAACTAATACCTGCACAGAGTCGACAGTGACTGACCGCGCAGTGTGTGGTGGTTGAGCAGCGGGAAGGGGTGGAGGGAGTTTTGAGAGGACAGACAAACAGTTTCTATCACCAGGTAGCACATGCCTCAATCCTTACCTTGATAAGACACAGCAGAATCAGACGAGACCGGCAGTTTGCTTGTCGCGTTGTCAGTGCGGTCGCTGGTCTGGGAAAGGTTGGCCCGAGCTGCACACAGCAGGTGAAACAACGCATAAGAGCATACACCATGGTCGGCTACGGCTAGCCACCCGACCTACTTCTCTTAATAATAATATGGCGATTCACACAGCTTTGAACCTGGTTCAGGGGGATCAGCGATCAACTTCGATTGCTGTATCGCTTGGAAGGCCCTTCTTAACCGGAAAAATGCCGCCAAACGTTTGACCAAGATTGACAAAGTTGGAGGACATGTACCACTCACACCTTTTGTTTCCGTTTCCTTTAGGTTTTTTTTTTTTTTCATCATTAGAGTCTACAACACCTATGCTGTATGCTTCATCAATAGGTCTGGGCACATTAAGAAACAAATTTGCATTAACACCTATTAAAGCAGTTCGTGGCTGATGCCCTGAAACAGGTTCAGACCAGCAACAGGGGCCCAGTGGCGTAGGAAGATGCTCGGCTTTGGGATGGAGGGGAAAGGAGGGTGCTGTCAGTGAACGACGTTCACATTTTTGCCTCCTTTGTATATTTTTCTGAAGAGGCAGCTGCTCCCCCCCAACCTTTTTTTTTTAGCATTCTATGCACAAGTTAAGAATCCTTTGAAAAATGTAAACATCTTTAAACGTGTTTTAGGCATTTTAACCGCCTTTCACGCATTATCGAGCATCTTTGCATTGTTCACACGTGCTGCGTGTAGCTAGTGCAGTGTGCTGAGAAAGGATGACTCACGCAGTGAACTTCCACTCTCTACGCTGGGTGGCAGGGGAAGTTGCCTAGAGTTGACACGAACTGCCTCACTTCCGTCCCGTCGCGGGTCTTCAGTCAGTTCATTCATCATCTCGTCCATGTCCTTAGCCTGCACAAACCAATTCCGAAGTCAAGGAGGTAAGTTACAGGCAAAATTGTCTGCTACAGCCATAGTTTCAAGAAGTCATGTCCCCATCAGTTCATGAAGAAAATATGACAAGACCACTAGTCCAAAATGAGAGGCTGTTAGCTAGTCCTTTAGCTTCAGAGGAAAATTTGCCGCCATAGCTACCTTTAATAGAGAGTCTGTCATATCCGGCAGCTAAAAGAAATAGTTAAATCCCAAAGTCTGCCACTCGTTCAAGTAAAACAAGTTCTTCTCACCTGAGTCAGAAGAAAGGCCTTGCCCATTTCACTCTCAAAGTAATTTGGGATCTTCTTGTCCCTCAGAAGTGCCAACCCTCGAAACTCTTCCACCAGTTCTCGCTTGTCGCGTTCCCAGTCTGCCTCGGTTCGCTTGGACTGTGGGGTTCGAGGAGGGCTGGGCGGAGGTGGGCGAACCCCTGACTCGTACATTTCTTTGACGTGCTCTGGTGAACGGCCAAAGTCCAGAAAGAGCATAGGTGAGTACCCGAGACAGACAACAATTGCTCCTGTGATAAATAATTCTGAGATTCTATATTTGATACTGCTTACAAGATTTTTTTTTCGTTTTTCTCTATTCTTTTCTATATAACTATATCATGTTCAGTTGCTGGGTTTTTTTTTTCCCTAAACAGAACCAAAAAAATCCAAAACCTTAAACTATTAATAAAACTACAAAACGCTAACTGTTTGAAACATATCACTTTCCGATAGCAACAGAAAGTCAACATTATAAGCAACAGGCTTATTGCACGCCAAACTTCCAGTATAAAGACCGGGCAGGACGACTCTGCCTACTTCCAAACGCACCTGGAGTCCATGCGTATGAGGCTGCACTAGCTACCCGTGCGAGACTCCCCATGCAGTAGAGTGAGGTACATACCCTGCTCAGTCAGCGGCTGATGTAGACGCTCCACCAAAGCTTTCGTCAGAAGGTCTGTGGCCTTCATCTTCTCGACCTCGAGCCGCGGGTCTATCAGCGACATGGCGTTCATATTTTTTTTGCGCTGCCCCACGTACTCGACGTATTCTGACAGGCTTTGCTTCAGCCTGCGACATAAGTCACGTGACTTTGAAACTGCGATCATCCCTCACCATCCTTCAGCCTTACCACATCCCAGCTACAGCAGATTGCGTCCTAGTTTGAGATAGATGAGATGGATCGCTTCCCCGCCTGCGAGTATTTTAAGTTGAGCTCTGACATATTGTGTCCCTTGCTGCCAAAGACTGCGACCTCGGAAACTTTTCAAAACTCGATTCTTACTTTGAGTTCTCTAAAGTTTTCTTAACTTTATGCTCACCTCCCCAAACAAAACAAAAAATTGCCATCCTCTATTGGATATGTATTAGTTTGTTCTATCTCCATCATGGCCAAAATGCGCTAAACCAACATTAATCAGAAGAGTTGCTCTACGCCGACTCAGCAGCACAGACCATTACAGTCCGGTAAACTAATGCCTAGTAAAGGAAAATATACTTGAGCCGGAGGCGAGGTGTGAACCCACAACCTACAATCTTCACTATCTTAGTGACAAGTGCTTTACTATTGAAGCGCCAGCGGACTGCTCACAGAGAGAGCGGGAAAGAGAGAAACAGAAAGCAGAAAGAAAAAAAAGCAAACAAAAAATACACCACGAAATAAACAAAAACAACAAAGAGACAACCCAAGAAACAGGGAAAAAAAGACACAAAGAAACAAATAAACGATATAAAATGTGAAAAAAAATCAGAGCTTTTGTAAGGCTAGTCATAAACAAGGGACAGCCACTTACTTGGCCCGCAAGATGGGCGTGACGGGCTTGTACTGCACCAGCTGCCGGACCTCTAGGATGTTCGGGCAGCGGAGGATAGGAACGCGAGTCTGCACCTTGACCGTTGACCCCACACTCAGGCCACGCCCTGCGTTTTTGCCTAAGTGCGGGCCGGGCTTCTTGTACTCGCGTGGCGGCAAGGTGATGAGGTCGCGGCACCGCAGGCCCTTGGGCACGATGGACTCCTCGTGGTACTGCTTCAACCACCGCTCGGACAGGCCACCCAGCATGGGCTTCAGGATCGTGATGCCCACCATCCCCGGGTACTCCGGTACCGGTTCTTTCAGCACCGCCGTGGCGGATTGCGTTCTGCGGCAGTCAGGTACTCGGCAATGTCCTGGTACAGACGACAAACAGGTTTTGAGCAAGATGATCGATCGAGGATGAGTCTTCTCCTGGCTGAGAGATGCGTCATCTCTTAACCAGACAAACGTTTGGCAAAGCTTTGTAAAAACATCAAAACATTCATTTCTACTCGAATCTGTCTTCCATAATGTTTCTTCCTACCCACTTCCTTTGAGTATCTAATTATTTCTGCGCCCACTTTCACCTGACGGTCAAACCATCTCATTCATTTGTCTTGCCCTCACCTATCGAAAGCACCCATCCCCTTCCCATCAGCACCTGGAACTCACCTGGTACCTGAGCAGCTCAGTGCCGCTGCCATCGGGGTTGATGATGAAAAAGCGCGGAGCATGCTTGCCATAGCGGGTGTAGGGTTTGACGTCCTTGACCTCTGACATCAACTGTACGTTGCTGCCGTTAGTCTCTGGCATGTCCTCGATGCTGGCTGCAGGTGTGAAGCCAAAGTCCCCAGTGTAACTGATGTTGAAGGAGTTGCCGATGGGATCGACAGTCTCGCAGATGATGGAGGCATTATGGCGGAGGATGTACTGCTGTTCCATGCCCGGTTGCAGCTGCTCCATGCGGCTGCGTGGGTAGTATACCTGCACACCCAACTTTCTCTCTTTATTTCTTGCTTTATTTGTCTCTATCCTACCCTTCCCTCCCCAATCTAGGTTCGCTTCCTACCCACTTTAACTTGGGGTTTTTTTTTTGTCTTCTTGTCATCCTTCCTTCTTTTCTTACTTCTTAATCTGTATCCCTTTCCCCTCAGATTCTTCTGTATATTGTTAATTTATTATATTTCTCTCCTCCAACCTGTTTTTTTCTCTCTTATTCTTGTTGTTTCACTCACTTTCTATCGTCTACAAATACAGCAGAGTAATGTTGGTAATGTCTCACTAACCAGTGTTCCTTCAGTGTCCACCTCGATTCTACCTCCACACCAGTGGTGCAGAATGTAGTAGCCATCTGGGAAGACGTTGATACTGGTTCCAGATCCAAAGACTGTGAGATTTTCTGTTGTTGCACAATTGAACTCCACTGTGGCATAGCCAGGGCACTCCACCTTCACAAACTTTAAAGTCTGTGTCATCAACTCCTCTTCTTCATTGTGTTGCTCTGCAAACCATTCGAGCATAGAAATTATGTTATAAAACATTTAAATATACACAGGCACAACAATTAGTACCTTTATGATTCATGCAGACATGATTCAGCACTGTATAATTTACATACATGTTATTCAAGAATACAAGGTATATATGGGAGCATACAAATGTACATAAAATTCTATGATTCTGTAGTATGAAAATCCAACGCTCACATTTTCTCATTCAAAATGATATACTGTTTCCATCATAGCATATTTTAAAAATAATATTAGATATTGTAAAATATCATCTTAACTTGTTTGTTCAAAACACTTACCAGTATCCACAGGTTCCTCACTGACAGGCACTAGAGTGTCACGGTAGTACTCTGTAATGCGGGTGCCATCGCTGTGTTCAACAATTTGTGTTCCATCTGGATAGTTGACTGTGATGACATGGTCATTTCTTGTGGCCATAGTCTATGCAAAAATATAGATATTGACAATGATCTGACTATGCAGAAAAAAAGCTACCAGACTTAATAATCAAAATGAGTGTATCCCTCCAAACATTCTCATAAAACTGTGTTTTAGAGCAAATTAACACAGTATATCTACACTCACACACACATGCACAGACTTTGTTTTAAAATGACTTAGGTTTTATGAATCTCTTAGCTATATTTTTGAAATTTTCAGAGCAGTTGTCTTAAAACTTTTCAAAGATGAGACTAGTTTAACAAGATAAAGAACGCAAAATTAAACAAATGTGTGTGCGTGTGTAATAGGTATACATAGGTATACTAGGTGTTTGTGTGTGCAAAAGCCTGCATGCATACACTGGATGCTAATCATCTGAGTCAAAATGTGACCAGCAGCACCTGCTTAGTGTCAGGGTCAGTTGCTACACATATGAGCGCAGGTGGCAGCTCCTCTTTGATTCCATTTGACTTTGTCCATCTAGAGCCATCTGGGCAAGTCACTTTCCAGACGCTTGGCTTCACTATCTTCTCTTCCTCCTGCTCTCCCAAAATAATAGGCACCTGTTCAAACGTCTTCTCTGATCCACGGGGATGTACCTTAGCTGAATTACGCCCAACTGACCCCAAAAAAAAGAAACAGAAATCAAAGAATTGAAAACTTGAACACACAAACTTCAGTGTTTTACTTTCTAATTAATATTTTATTTCAGGGACACTAGTTCTGCAGAAGATTACTACCTATCCTAACCACTCCTTTGTTCTCAAGGTACAGAGCTCATAAACTAAGCACAGTGACCTCCCCAGTGTTGTTGTTTACCTCTAATTCCTATATGTCTCTATAAACCTAATACCTAATAGAAACTACAATAGTAGAAAAGATTAATTCATATATTAAAGAATACTTACTAATTTTTTTAATAATCTTCTGTTTCACTTTTAATACAACCACCTGAAAAAGTGCTTTAACACTAAGCACTTCAAGCTTGGTGGGTAAGAATACACAAATAGATTCCCTCATGCACTTCAGCAACTCTCCATCTTCCTCTGAAAGATTCATTTCCCTTAGTTCTCTTTATTACATAAATCTATAAATAATTGTTTGCTTCTTAACGCTTAATATGATGCTGCTGCTGATGGTGGACATAGTGGTGGTGGTGACAGGAGAGGTTATAGATGTGGGACAAAGCTACATGATGTTTCTGCATCCAGATCTAATGTGTTTTACAACTTATTTTTTAAGAGTTGCTGGCCTTACTTTTTTCATATGCACAGAGATGCATGATGCTTAATTGAAGCTATGCTATCCTGTGTCACAAACCTTTCTTTGTGGGTGTTTCTCGATCACCTGCTGCACTGTGAAGACTTGCCCTGCTTTGGGGAGAGCTATCAAAAGTTTGGGGCTTGAGCCAAGAGCCAGTGTGGACAGCTACTGTTCCATCTGCATATAGTACCTGTGGAAAAGACACCTGTTTTTCAACAAGAGCATCTTCTGAAATAAAGCAGCAAAGTCCTCTACTACCCAAAAGCAAATGCCAACAAATAGCCATAGCTTAACATTATATATCCCCCTCATAGCATTCTTGCATGGAATCACACTAAATTAAACATAGGTATACAAGTATGTACACACAGACACAATACACACACAAAATCACAAGTGTTTACACCAAATAAAATTTTAACAATAATCCCTTTATGCCGGAGGTTGAAATTTTTGTGCATGAAATTCATGTATGGGACCTATATTCAAGATATTCAAGGAACAATGATTTGAAGAGAAAAATTATTTTGTTCCAATAATGAAACATGAGGCACAAATAGGTTAAAACACAGACATACACAATCACAATTGTAGTCTCAAATTAAAATTTGAGATTAGAATAGCAAACACCAAATAACCAAATGAAAAAGATTTTGAAGAAACTGATCAGGAGCGACCAATGTTTGATAAATCTGATGAATGATATTCCTCCCTGACACCTAGGTAAAATAATTAGAAATTAGCACAGAATGCTTCAAATGCTTTCTTTATTTAGTTTTAAACTATGAGCAGCAATCCTGTTAGATATGTATCTATCCTCTTGCATCATTCATAAAACCAACCTCCACAGATTCGTCAACCATAGTTTTGATGACAGTTCCATCGCCTGTGATGATCCGCGAAACTTCATTAGCGACGACCTTGAGTCGAACTGCATTAGAGTCTTGAACCCCACATATCTTAAAGGGATAGAATTGCTTCACAACAAGTCGTCGATCATTTTCTGATTCCGGGACCACACCTGTAAATGAGGGAACTAAAAAGCGTCTTTGGAAGCAGGTGTGCTCCATCTAACTTTGTAATCAACCTGCCAATCATTTTCTGATCATTGTTCATTGGCATTTTGTTCACTTTAATCTTCTGTTTTATTCAGCACAAAAGACAGTTTTAAAATGCTCCAAACTGCACAAAGATTTTGCATATCATTTTTTATTTCTCATATACAAAAACCTTATGTAACATTCCTTTGGCGCCAAAATCATGTGTAAATTTTATTTAGTTCTTCGCTGAAATACAGTTTTCAAATGATTTTAAGAATATAATAGAATTTCCTTTGTTGTAAACACCTGCTAAGCTTTCAAGAAAGTACTGCACGTGCAGGCCATCTGGGGTAGTGATAAAGAGTTCTTGAAATGGCTGGAGTAGAGGTTTCTCTGGAGCTTTCTCTTCCAACACTGCATCCTCTTCTACCTAGACTCGACAAAATACAGCAAAATAATGTGGCAGAAAAGAACGAGAATCTGTTTTTTTATCAGTAATATCTTTCTTCTCCCCACTGCTACATGACTATTTAGTATAGCCAGAATCAGCAGACATATTATAAAGCAGAAGTCAAAATTAACAAACGTAATATGAAGCAGGAGTCCAAATCAGATGTAATATTGAGTAGATTTATTATAAAGTAAGAGTCATGATCAACAGATCTTTCATAAGTATTTTTTAAATTTACTTCTTTATCCAGAAAGAAGATATTATACCAAGAATAATCCAGTGTATTAAAATATATGATGAAGAATTATTAATATACACAGTTTTGACTTTACCAAAATAAAGTCTTTTATCATTTCTTGAGTGAGAACAAGAAACTGATCAAGCTGAGAGAGAGAAAAAAACTAAAATGTCATGCATCAAACCCTGATCAACAAAAGCTCTTCAAGTTTGTATACCCAGCATTTTACATGCAGAATCATAGATACTTCCCAACATTTTCACACACTTGCTTGAATTTCTTCACTTTGGCATTCACAGTCAGGCAGAAATCACATTAAGCAGACTGATTAGCACTCCAACACTTTAACAAGACTTTTGGATTTCCCCGGTTAATAACTACTTCTAAGTTTACAAGGGACTGTTGAATGCCAATTGATGTGGACAAATCCCAACCTAGCCACCTGGCTGAGGTATAAAAAGAAAAGCCTTTCCCAGCCTATGGTCATTCTAAAACCCACTTCACACTTTAGCCAGAAAGATAGAGCCCTCAAAGCCAACCTTTGGACATCCAGTATCATGCAGGTTTATCTCACTAAGTATAACTGTCTTTACCACAGCAGTATGTTCTGGTGACATAGGTGCCTTGGGAGATTTCTCTTTCTCTTTCTCTTTTTCTTTCTCCTTTTCCTTATCTTTCTTCCCTTTAGGTGAAGCTGCGATTTGTGGCTGCTGAACTAAGTTGCACACTGAGGGTTCAGGTGGTATAGGTTCCTTGGGCTTTTCTGTAACTTTGATGAACATAGGACACACACCACACACACAGATTTTAATGCCAATTTCTTAAGAATTCTTTAAAAATTTGTTCAGTTGTGGTAAGAGGCTGGCTAAGAACCCTGTTACACAATATGAATTTATGTAATAGTATGCTTTGTACACACAAGTACATATATGCCTTGCCCATGTTGCGTCTAGTATGGCATAATAAAAAGCAAACCAAAGGCTTACTAAACTATAATGTCACCTTGCTCTGTAGTTCCAGTTGAAAAAATCATGCCATCAGACATGCATGCAACGATTGAACCA
Source organism: Pomacea canaliculata (assembly GCF_003073045.1). Taxonomy (NCBI): domain Eukaryota; kingdom Metazoa; phylum Mollusca; class Gastropoda; order Architaenioglossa; family Ampullariidae; genus Pomacea; species Pomacea canaliculata. Next base: position 12,033,841 of record NC_037595.1, read on the forward strand.
AACTGACTGAATGCCTGAGTTTTATTTTTGTCTTCTGCTCTGTCCTTGTCTGTCTCAGAATCACTGGAGTCCTTACTCTCTTTCTCTGCTGCAAACAGAACACAGATTATTTGTAATTATCAGAAAAATAAATGAATACACTTAAAAACATTATTTACGCACTAAATTTTACCATGCAATAAGTACTTCATTTATTTTAAACTATGACGAGCATTCATTACGATCTACCATCTTTAGTGATGCCATCTTTCCATCCAAGAAGTATGCTTCTCTTATATTCTATCATAAACCCACATTATATTTCTACAATACTTTTCCTAGTTAATGCTATTCCAATTATTATTTATTACTAATTGATGATTATTTATGCTTGCTTAACACTTCATCACCATTTATCTCTGATTGCTCAATATTTAATTAACTCTGGCTGCTCACTTATCAAAACATTTACTCAACAATGTGCAAATTTTGACAGTGGACAATATTTACAGAAGTCTTATCATGACTGCTAACACAAAGAAATTGTAATTTTCTAACACTTTTTTCCTAACTCCACCGCTTACTTTTTTCCGATATCTCAAAATCAGCTTTTTCAATGCCTTCTGGTTTTTGCTGACGTGAAGTCTTGATGTCTAGGTCTAATTCCTCTTCAGTCTGTTCATAAGGGTTCAGGAGGTGCACAGTGAAAATATGGTTATCTTTCACAACGGAGGCACGCACCATTGTTGTTCCTGGATTAGTATCAAATGATATAAACACGCTGTAATAAAAATTTAACAAGTCAACATAAAATGCTTTCATATTTTCAAAGATTAACAAGATTCTAAATGTTTCATCCTTATTAGAAAAAAGTGTAATTTGTTAAAATATAAGCTTCTTATAACTATTATATATAATTATATATCATTATAGTATTCTTCATTATAGACATGTTTCTTTTTGAATAAGCCTACCATCAAGATTACAGGTATTCTAGTATTCTTATGACCATTACCCTTATTTGCATTTTCTATTTTGTGGGCAGCAATGTGCACCAATCAAGTTTTGTAGCAAAAGTTTTTTAAATCTTTATGTTGCAAGCCTAAAAGAGTATTTACAGAAGTGGGAATCAACATCAATCACTATAAAAAAAAAAAAAGAAACATTGGTGAAAATGGCTGATGTGCTAAAGAATTGGATTTACAATTACAAAACTGAAAGAAATAAATTTCCCAACAAAATATCTATTTTGACTTGACAGAGTGCTATATAACAGTGCACCAATGACTGGGTTTTATGACATTGTTAATTTCTTCATGAACAGAAATATCATGCCACAGCTCTCAACAATAACGCAAAAAGAGATGCAAAAAATATTTAAGAAAGTCAGTGCTTGTTGACAAAGTTTGCTGTTCAACTGATGAAATAGCTATATTGTCTGCCACATGAATCATATGTTGCTAATAGGATTTTACTGTCTTTTACTTTCTTGTGACTGTATATGGTTTTAAGATAATGGAGACACATTGATACACCTATCAATAATATTGATAAAGTTTGAAATCAATGGAGGTTAAATGAAGAAATGTTTTTAGATCACAAAAATATCTGATAATGATAAAATATGATAAAAGTCTTTTCATGTAATACTTTGTTTTGAAAACCAATAAGGAATAGAGCTAGTTTTCTTTCTCTTCACCTAAGCAAACTTCACAAACTGTGCAAGCTTTTCTGAGGATTTTGTGTTCAAACACTTTCCCTTCCAGATATGATGCTCACACTGGGATGGGGTTGGATATTTTAGTGTAGGACATTTTGCACCAACAAACTGTTTCATACAGATAAATTTAAAATTCACCTTTTTGACAATGATTACATGATCTCTGGTGGCTGCTTGGCCACATGCCCTAATTCACTGTTTGCACTTAGGATAATCAACCTTTAATTGGATCAGGAAAGGGTACAAAATCCACCCTTTTCATGTGGTATCAATCCTTATATCTCAAATCACTCTTACATGAAATGTATCAGTTATGTTGTTCATCATTTATTATCCCCTGTGGAATGTACAGCTTTGTGTAAGTTCAGCCTTCACTGCAGTAAACCAAGGTCAAAAGGTCCAATGCCAAAACCCACCTTGAACAAATTCTGTCCTTTCTGAGCAAATCTGTCCTCCATCAGACGGAAACAGCGTGGTAGTGATTCCCGAAACATGCAGAAGCAGATTTTTTGTGTCGTATCCAGTGAACTGAAACAAGCTTTTTTCATGGCTTTGCTCCTGAACAAGCTTGGATTAACTATTTCAGTAATGTAAGTCTTCTAAAGTGTAAAATGTGTATTGCAATGACTGGTCTGAGCTCTGTGTAACGGTATATCCCCAAATCCCATGGAATGGCCATGCTCCCTTCTAGAATTAGAGGCATACAAACACCACACATGCATATAGACAGGTCAAATGCATGGCATTATGATTGTCAACAGATAGTTTCATGAATTAATATATGGCTCTTGCATGCCCATTAGTACCTGTAGTCTTTACAAAGTGTACACTGATAACACATTTTCCTGATAAACCTATGGCATACCTGGTACTATGCTATTTACTACACTCACTAAATGAGGAAGAAATTCAGAAATATGATTGCTCACTGGCCAGAATGGCTCCTCTGTGAAGACGTCCACCTTCTCTTCAGCTTGGAGTTGTTCTTTTGATCCCCTAACACTGCTTCTAGAACCACTCCTTTCCATTTTCTCTTTCGGTTCTTTTTCACTCTGGTTGTGCCAAATAAAACAGGTGATAGATGACCACTGGTATGAGCTTCATTTCATCTAGCTGAATTTTGTCTATGCAAATAATTATAATCCTTAAACGAGAACAGCAAATCTTCAACATAAACCAGAATATACTACTTTCCTTCTCAGTTCTCGACCAAAAGTAAACATTTGTCCTAATGAAGTTAAAACTGGTGTGACAACATTGAACAGTATCTTAATTAATGACAACTCACTCTCTTTGGTGATCCCTTTTTTTTTTTAGTATCTTTTACTTCAGCAGATAGTCTTTCTTCTTCCTTCTGCCGTTCTTGTTCTTCTTTCCAACCTTTAATGGAGTTTTGACGGATATATGGATTAATCGGTGCTTTTAAATCAGTGGTACTAGTTTGTGATTCAGTCCTAGCTGGACTCTTGGATTCTGCAGTTCAGAAAATGGAAGCTGAAAAAACATTGCTTAAATCACCTTATAACGTATTCAGACATTAATTTCTTGACTGATACAAGTTATGCTGGTCTGCTGGTACTGGCCATTGGTGGGCGTAGGAGTGAGGGATTGGGAGGGAACAACTGGATAAACCAAGGAGTTCACAAAATTTGCCAGCTCAAAATGTTTTGGACAATGGATGAAATATCCTGTATGAAATGGCTGGTCCATCCTTTCCATTTTGCATACATTCTTCTCTCCACCTCAGTACTGACCCCTCCCAATCTCCATGGTACCCTAAAAAACGGTTTTAGACTGGGTGCCATGCTGCTCTCAGATCTGCTTGCAACACTAAAGTGTTGCATGTGGTGGTTTTAGGATATGTGTACAGTATAACACAATCTGGTGGCCCAGTGACACCCATACAATGTACAAAATACTGTACATGTGGACACACACCTCTGCAAACAACTACAAACACATCTGCAAACATCCATGTATGTGCATGCACAAAGTACAAGACGCACCTGCTCTGTTGGGAGATTTTCCTGTCTTCCCTTTCTTTTCAACTCGCTCTTCTTCTTTATTCATGTTCACAACCTCTGTTGATAACATCTGTGCCTGATATTCAGCCTCTTTTACCTTTAACCAGGGCCCAATGGATTCAGCTATATACTCCAGGTAGTTCCTTTCATAATATATGAATAGTATTGCAAAGCAGTAAAAAATATAAAGAACCAAGATTCACATCTTTGTGTAGAAATAGGTAAAGAGGGTTCGGCAATTAAGCTCAGCAATCCACACGCACATGCATACACCATATTTAATCAGTTTTACTCCAAAACTATGTAAACAAAAAGGGGATAAAACTTATCATTCAACTATAGGTAAGCCATCCCTTAAACACAGAAACAGGAAGTTATTGATTTCAAGATTTGAATTTATCCAGATTTACCTTTCTTTTCAAAACCATGGAAGCACAAAAGCATGTCAAGATGGTTATAGTGACATTTTTCAGTTATCTTTCATAGTCATGCATTGTGTTTATTCGATTCTATATAGTTTATGAGCATTAAATTTAAAATCTACTGCCTACAAGACTAGGCATCACACTGTGTAACCCCGTGTCCAAAAGTATTTTCTTGGAAATGTCAATGGGTATACCAAATTTTCTTTAAGTTACAAAGAACTGCTGTTTCACATTGGATTATGATGAGAACAATTTGTTTCTGCTTATGCTTACTGAAAATTTTATTATCTGAACTTTAATTATAATTTTGATTTCTCTTTCTGTCATGTTTAGTGACCTTTTATTATTTTGTAATGCTTGAAATTCCTGCATATCTTGCTATCAGTGAGAAGGTCAGGGTCATGTAGCCAAAGAGTATACTGCCACACAGTATATGAATTGTCAGTAGATGTCATGATGCATTTCACTTCAGGTCTGTCAAGGTTTTTTTCTCCTTTAACAAATCAGCTTCCACATGGAGTATACTTTATCTCCTATTATATGCAGGTAAGCATTTCATCATTCCATAGAGTAAAAAGCTTCTCAGATCTTTGCCTTTATTTTCAGGAAAAAGATTTCCCAACTTCTGATGGAAAAAGTAACAGTAATTGATACTTCAAATGTCTCTCCTTTCAATCATAAACAAACTATAGTCATTTCTTTATTTAAAACCCTTGCAGTAACTGTAACCTGGAATCTCACCGGAAGCCAACATTGGAATGAAGCTCCACATGCCAGTCCAGGTGGTTTCTCAATTCTTTATTATGGGGATTGTGGAAGACAACCATCAGGGTCTGGTCACGTTTGTGGAAGTATGTATCCACACAGGGCAAACAATAATATGCTTCCTTCAAGACCTGAAATGGGATGGCAGACTTACCAAGTGTTGAAGAATCTACTTATGAAAATTGCATGTAAGTGCAGTACGTGTGAATGCACACATCCACACATACACATATTACGTTACACATGCATGGTCACAACAAATATGCTGACACACCATGCACACACCTATACATACCAATACACATCAACAGACATCCGTACACACATAAATATATTACTTTTATATTATCATACACAAACACATATATCCACACACCACTGCACTTGCATCCACATACACACACACCTGAAGAAGCACTTCTGGTTGGAAGTGTTCTGCAAAGCACCATTGGTCAAGCACACGTTTTTGTACTTCAGTAATCTCCTCAATGCTCTCTTCCAAAGACTTCTCTGCTGTTTCCTCTTCCTGGTCACTTGCTACCTCATGGTGCAGGTAATGGTCTAAAGGGACTTGAAACTGAACTGACAGACAGATACCAGAGCAGAAATGAACTGCATGACAGATACCAGCACAGAAACTACAGTTCATTCAGCAGCAGTAGGTACACAATTTATCGGGGGAGACAAAGGAAGCAGAAGAGCTGGACAGACTTCGCCTTCTGTATGTCATGCCCCCAGTGTTGATTTGAGAAAGAGTGAGTGGGTGGATAGGTGGGATGAGTGAATCAGTGTTTTTGAAGTCCATCAGAAGATATCCAAGAAAATCCTGTTTGAGCAGATTTGTAGATAGATGTCTGTGTAACTTTGATAATTATGACAAGCTAATGATTATAAAGTGGAACTGTGCCAGCTAATAATTATGAAAAGCTAAAGGAATTGTGCAAAATAATTCTCACATTCACCCTTGATGCTTGCCTATTAAAATATTCCCAATATTCGAATCATCCTGTCACTGGCCAAAGATTACAAACTAGAGTTATTCTTCAAACTTACTTTCAAACTTACCTTTTATTTGCTTTCTTTTCCTGTCTACTACATTCTTACTAAACTACATACTAAACTTACCATTTAATCACCATCTTCTGTTCATTTTTACTTCTTTTATTATAAACTTAAAACATTCATACATGCATATTTCATGCTGATGTGACAAAAATAGAAAATCAGTGTGTTCAAATTCCGTCTTAAGTGTCAAAAAACATGCACAAGCCTGGATGTGTTCAATGCTGTCATTATAAACTTCACAAATGTGTTCTTTTTTTATTGGTAATATTTTGTTACCATATTTGTATACTTGATCTGCATTTCATTTTCCATTTTTTAGCAAGTCTTATCGCTTTTTTGATGACTCTCTAATGTTTGGGTAGAACTACCTTACCACAGAGCTAAATGTGGAACTGATCATTATTTAGTGTGTTGTTGTTAATGACATGTTGGTCATTATTTATTGTGGTTTTTGTTAATTACGTGTTGATTTTAAATTGTCAGCTGCCGCATATATCTGGTCTCCATAGTGAACAGTAAAGATCAAGAGACTGGATTGAACTGAACTGAAACAAACTGAACTGACCTAAAATAGTAGTAATATCCCAAACAGGAAATTAAACTCATGCGTGTTCATAACTGCATGCTTTTACTTACTGATTTCTTTCAACCCAGATCTGTCATACTTGTTTTATTTGACAGGCTAAAATGTACTCACCACATGAACCACTGTGGGACCGCCTAGGGGATGTTGAATTTGAGCGAGATCTCAAAATTCCTTTTCTACTATCTGAACTACCTGAGCGTCTAGCTGGGGAAGAGCGGTTTGTCTCAGAAATATCAAGGGTCCCAGATTTTTCCTCCTTCAGCTCAGTTTGTTCTGCAAACTTAGTTCCTGTCAACATCACACCACTCAAGCTGTAATTGATGACAAGATGATCTATGTGTGGGCATGTATGCAAACACACACAGCCATACATCAGATACTGAGCTACATTATCAATATACAGTATTCAATGCACATACTGACATAATGAATATTTAGAATCTCATGATCGAGTTCAATCAAGAATATGTCATCTTATTATAAGAGTGATTGATTCTCAATGTGAATAAAAATTACTAGCAACCAAATATAAGTTGTCACAGAATGAGGTTCAATAACATCAATACCTACAGTGTAAAATGCATTTGATTAAACAGAGGTCATTGTCCACCCATTCATTTATTCATTCACATGTTCATGCATACATTCTTTATAATTACCCAACCTTTTTATATCCATTTCCAATGCTTTCTATTTAGATAGCCCAGTATAAAATTAACAAAATGACTATTATGGTGATGTATTGATATATTCAAATATCTAATAAAAAGTAATAAATTGATTGTAATAATGTAAATACACGTACATATCCATGCTAGGTGCTGGCAAAATACTCATGTCATGTGCTGACATGCCCACACACACAGAATACCAAAGACATGAACAAATCTTTGAACAAAATACACTTTTTGTGTAATATTGTGTAATATTGTATAATATTTTAAGGTGCAAATGAAAAAGAATGTCACATAAAAATATCACAAACAAAAGGTTCATCTACTTAGTCAGTGGTTCTCAAAGCATTTCGGACCACGGACCACTCTACTAAAGAAAAATTAAAACTCATGTGAAATCAATACAAGACTAATTATATATGGCGATTTAAACATCTCTTTGATGACATATGATGACTGTCAGCTGCGGACCACCTGACACATTCATGTGGCCCACAAGTGGTCTGCGGACCACACTTTGAGAACCACTAGACTAATTGAAAACAAGAAAATAACAATTTATAAGCATTATTAATGTTGACATAACAGCTGAAGCTAGTGTCTTACTATAGCCCTCAAGCAGATAAGGTGAGAAATTTTTTAATTGATGTCTTTATGGCTAGCACCCATACTGACAAAAGCTTAAAAAACTTCCTTCCAACTACTGCAAATTGAAAATTAATTTTAGACCTACATCAGTCTTATAGCTGTTTCATTTACCATCCCCAGCTATTTTTTGAAAAGCATGAGTGCATGTGAACACACACACACACAAACACACACAACCTAGCCCCAAAATCTTTTTTATACAAGAAAATAATAATTTTCTAAAAGTCCATTTCTAGATATTTCTTGCACCAGCTCGTGTCCCCCAACTTCAAGTGCATTTAACAATTGCGACTCTAGGCTATTCTAGCCTGTACAGCTACCCTCTGAGAGATGAAGGTTCTCAAGGTCTGACTTGGAAATGGATTGCAAAGGTTGGTAGGTGGAGTGATCAGTCCCCAGTGGAGGTGATGGGGTGAACAGGCGTGAAAAGTCAACTTCGTTGTCTGTGCAGATATGGTAATGGCAGGGGTGTAAACCACAACCACAGTTGATAAAGACTCTCATAGAAGTATGATCAAAGTAGGTTAAAATGAAAAAAGTACTGATGTAAGTAAGCAAAGTTTGTGTGAGAGATGCTAGAATTTAACTATGTTAACAAGTAAGAGACCGGACTATAGTTTTGCAAGCACTAACACTCATGTTTACAAAGGTATGCATGAATATGTAATAACACATACACATATATCTATGAATACTAGGTGCACACAAAATACAAACTGTACATTTATGTGTATCCATGTATCATATGTTCATGCACAAATGTCTGCCCATACATGCACATATGTGCACACACACACATGCATGCACATAAGCAAGTTTGTAAGATGACACCCCAAAAAACCTACATTAGTCAATGGCAGACAGATGAAACTCATAAAAATTAGAAAACTGATAAAATGCTGTCAAGAGGATATCAAAAAAAGCCAGCAAACCTGAGTCGTCATCAGACCCAACACTGTCATCTTTGCGCTCCTTTAAGATCATGCCCTTAAAGAAAGAATAAGGATCATCCCATGGAATTGGAGAATGCTCCAAGCCTTCAATGTCTCTTGTGACAATGAAACCATTAGGATCTGTCGTGGCAATATCAATACACTCAAACACAAACTGTTTAAAGGCTCGATCTGTCTCTGGAAAAAAAAATAAAGCAACATTCTCCTTTACTACAAAATGTAACCAGACTGCACTACTGAGCACTCTCAATTACATTATTAAACAGTTCTACTATAAACTTATGTTGTAAACAGTTCTACTCAAAACCTATTATTTTCATCTTCTTGGTCTCCTTTATCTCTTTCGCTTACTGCCATTAAGAGTCTTTCCATCTTGTTATTTTTTTATGTAACCATCAAACAAAAAAGTGTAAATAAAAATAGTGTAAAAGTTACACTCTTGTGGGCGTGGGAATATTTATGTTCTGGAGTTAATTTTATGTTGCTTCTTTTAGCATTACTATCAACTTGCTTTTCACAAGACAACCCAGGATTCACCATATGCTTGGTTTCACAAAAGATTTTACTGCGGCTATGGGATGTTAGGCTTAATTGTTTGTCTTGACATCTTAACCTAATGTACACAAATAATTTTCCATGTCTTTAAAACCAACCATGCATGGAAAGACCACTGATGGCACAGAAGTGAATAAGTTCATGCAGACGAGCAGCTCGTTCTCCCATTTCATCTGGCACTGATTTCTTCGGGTGGAGTTTCTGAGTTAAGAGATGCAATCTAAGTATGGCTCTTTCTGCCTTTTCAGGACTGAAGCCATAGACAGGCTTCAGATAGTGTGTGCGGACAGCTACATCATCCTGGGCATTTATCATCAGTGGTGACTTCTTGTTTTCTGGCTTTGGTACAGTGACGCTCAGGGCTTCTGACACTAACTAAATACCATTTCAATAAAAAAAAAACAACAACATTATAGATGTGAATACAAAGGCATCATAGCATGTTAAACTGAGAACTTACAAGAGAAGCACATATTCCATGGATATTTCATGAAACAGACATGTGACAATGTTTTATATTTAAATGTCTAAGCTTATTCAAAAGAAGACAATCTAGCACTGTAAAAATCTCCAGCACCAGTTCAGAAACAGGATACTCTTTGAATCCAATAGCAATATGAAACTAAATTTCAGGAAGCAAAATAAATAATTACCACAAAATAACAGAGGCTGATTTATGGGGGAGGATGGAGAAACAGAAAATAAGAGATGGTCAGAAAACTATTGTAAAACAATGTGGCTTTCAGATGCAATGGGACAACCATTGTATAGTCTTATTCTACAGTATAATAAAAATGTTGCAAAGATGAACAGAAATGTACTTAACCTACTAGCCTACTAATCAGAAAATTTACTTGACTTTATAAATACTACTTTTACTTTAGAAAGTCTTGTAGTCAAAGGAAGACAGCCCTCATTAATATCCCTGAGTTAAAGGAATCAAGCTGCTTCCCTTTACCAAATTTTTTGCCTATTCTTCCCCATGGAACTCGATGACAGCAAGTCTCAACGTAAAAAACACGACTGAACTAGCCAGTGTTGACTGTTCTAGAATGAGTTAACAGCAACATCCTGAGTTTATCATCATATGCCAGGTCTTACCATTGGCTATGTTTCCAGCTAGTCAACTCTAATCCCAACAGTGCAAAACTCACTTAAATTTGCTGTGATGCAGCCGACCACATAAGACTATGTCACTTATGTTATATGGTGCTGATCTTTGGAGAATGAACAATCAGTGATAAAATATTTACCTATTGAAAGTTCAAGTATGTATGTTTGGGTTGTTTTTTTGTTGTTTTTTGTTTGTTTGTTTTTTTTGAGTGCTCCAAGAATGTATTGCATGACTCACCATAAAAGAGAAGCTCACCCCTCTTTTAATACAGTCCTTCCAATTCCTTGCTACAAGCAGTATGCATAGCACAGCATACTGTGGTTTGCAAACTTTGCATTCAAGATATCTTGTCTAGAGATTTATTTAAGTTCTGGCAACTCATACCTTACGTTCTTGCTCCGTAAATGCCAGTCTCAGGGTAATGTTGCTTAAATGGTTGGCCAGTTCTGAGTTCAACCCATCAGGTCGCCTTGGCAATGACTGCTCACTAGGTGGGTCCCTGTTCTCTTCTGATGCAACAACCTGCAATGAAAATCTTGATATACTCCCCATGTTTTTTGTCTGTTCTATTAATGTATATAACAACACCCAGCATAATTCTCCAGACTTTGTTCTCTTGCTCTGATTTGACCTTCTTTGATAGATAGGAGTATTCTATGGTATCTATTGCTGAATACCACATGGATACACATGTATATGAGCATGCATGAAGACACACAATCTCATTCTCAGATTTTATTCATTCAGATACACTTCAGACCATCTTCAAAAGTCTTTAAAAACTCTTCTCTTACAATCTGATCTACTTCCTGCCTCAACACACACACACACATTTTTTGTTGTTTTTACTTCCTCGATTGATATGTACGTTTAAAACTATTGGATACTGATCAGATGTACAGATTTGTATGAATGTAATGATTTTTTTTTAGCCTTCAGCTCCCTTGTCACTTGGGTTATGTTTGTAAATGTTCATTGTCATTATTATTAAAAATAAAATGTAAAAAATACTATTACTTGCCAAGCACAATAGACCAAATGTGTATCTCAAAGCCTCAACATTCAACCAGCAAAATATTATGTAATTAATATTTAATAATTCAATAAACTGCTAAATAACATAATAATTCTGCCTATGAAAAAATTCCTTCTTCTTCTCCTCACTTGTTCCAGCATGCAGTGTAATACAAGCGGCACGCTAACACTCTCCAGAGGAAGGCAGTTCATCAGATCATTGTAAATAGCGCATATCAGATGGCCCCACAACTGCTGATCCAGAACGTGCAGCTTCTACAGGTGAGCTTTCACTTGTTGGGCGCACTTGAGCTGCTGGTGTGAGTGGGGCTCCCAAAACAGGAATATCTGTTCCTGCGATAAATTTTTATTATATTGATCACAAACTGATGGTGTATTCTGCTCCACAGTGCCGCTGAAAAACTATCATAGCTGTAGCATTAGTAAAATGACACTGGAAATAGCTATTGGAGCGCGACTTACAAAAGAATGCTCTCATGACCATCTTTGGGAATCTATAATGCACAAAGAAATCTGTCCCCTCCAAAAAATGTGAGAGATTCTCTTTCAAATTACATATATAATTTTCTCACATTGTACAGCTGATAGCTCTCACAGAAGTAAACACTAAAAAAGGTCCCATACCTGTTACTTTTTCAAGTGATGCACTTCCATAAAAAGGCACACTCTGAAGCTTAAGGTTCTTGATGTAAGTGTGATACAATCGTCGAGCATCCAGTAGGTCATAGATCATACAAGCCACATCCTCAAACATGGCTTCCCCAAATTGAGTCTGTGCAGTTAGTTCAAAAGGATGATAACATCTCAGCATTACTCCAGAAAGTTTGTAAGAAGACTTTATTAAACTACACTGAACAATAGTTCCAAACTATGGCAACAGTTACAATAAAGACTGAGTTAAATAAAAGCTTATACCCATCTCAAAATCTAATTAGCTGTTGAAACCAAATAGTGTTAATTGTACGGATAGTATAATGATTTACTCCCAACTTTTAATATGTTAATATTAATATATGTCTTAGCATTTACTATGGTGTAATTTCTTCGTTACACCTTTTTTTTTTTTTGGCTGAAGGTCGACTTTGTATTAAATTCCTAATCTGTATTCTATATATAGATAGACAAAGCTAAACCACTTTTTTAAAGTGACTAACCAACCTTTGAGAAACTGCTCAAATATGAACAAGTTATTCATTCAGTCATCCAAGATGTGCCAACTATATAGCAAGCAAACATTTTACCCTCTGAACTGGATCATCAAAAGTGACTGGCAGAAGCAAATTTTCAACTTCATAGTCAAGCCGAGCAATATCATGCAGTCGAGAGGAGTCTGGATTGTTGCGTAACAAAGGAAGAATTTCATGCCAAAAAGTACGAATTTCCAGAGCCATTTTTTTACGCCCCTGACGAGCAGCCTCTTCTGCAGCTGTGTAAAGTAAAAGCAAAAATATTTACTACTGAATGTTGTGCTTTTTAGTGCAGATCTGGTTGATCGAAATTTATAGGTAAAGTCATAAAGAGAGTGATGTGGATGGATGTATTTTGGGGTACACAAACATATACAAACAGCTAAACAGACACACAGATCTAAGTTTTTTCACCTACAAAAACAGGTGTGACTGATCTACCACCACCAAGCAAATGGTTCTGACAGGAGAAGAAATAATGAGGGGAACTATAAGGCATTTCATTGTCACTGGTTTGGCAATGCAATCTACCTCCAAGAACATTTTAGACTGGAACTAGGCTATCCTCAATTTCGTAGTGAGGCAACCACCCCCCAGTGTATCTCCAGGTGATAGATACTAAAGTAGTCAAATGAAATGTAGCGGATACTGGAAAAAAAAAAAGAAAAAAAAAAGGCTTTGCCAGTCTGTTATGTTTCATTTGACTGACTTTTACAGCACCATGGCCTCCAGATATGAAGGTTAGCTCCAAAATAAGCCTGATTTACAAGATGAATAAGCATCACATGATCAACTGGGAGTATTCCTACCAAGACAGGGTAGCAGATGCCAGTTACCCACAGGATGAAATGCCCTGTGTCTAGTGATGACTGCCATATGACACACAGCCACATTATAAGCTCTAGCCTTGGGGTAGGATCTCAGCAAAAATCATCCCTGTGCTCACATGGCAGAAGACAGCATATATATGAACCATAAGCTATAAGGGCAGGTAACACAGCACACTCTAATTAACAATAACAACTTCTAAATATACTTGGAGACAGAACTGACAGAAATGGTGCTCGCGCTGCAAAGATCGACCAGACAGTGCAGTGCTGGGCTCCCCATCTCAAGGGAGATAGCTGTGTTATTCCCAAGGTGTTCTTGTGAGGATGCAGAAAAAAGCCTCTGAACATATCCTACAGGAGTGTAAGCTTTTCCAGAAAATGAGGGCAGAGATCTGGTCATTGCCAGTTCCCCTTGACATCAAGCTATACAGGTCTCTGGCGGCACTACTTTATCTCAAGAGGTGGCCTACAAATGTAGCCAAGTCAAATGACAGCAACAACATATTAGGCCATTTGGCCCAAGCTTGGGGATTTCCTGTAATGCTGGTGTTGCATACTTGAGCCAATGTTGCTTGCTCGCTGGGTGGACCTAACATAATATAGGCAGTGATTGATTGTAGAAATGTGCTAATGTAATGACAATGACAATGACAATGACATTTCTTTATTAACGAAGGTAAAATAAGCAGGAAAATTTGTTTTTCCATTTAGCCCTTGCCCTTTACAGGGGAAGAATAAACTAATTGAAGTAATTAAGTAATATGAGAATAATTAGTAGTAAACATAAGGTAAGGTACAGGAGAGTGGAAGATTAATAAGTACAAAAGTGGTGATTAAGAAAAGCATATTTACAAGGTTTCCTGGAGTTGGGAGGTATCTCTAGAGGCCTCATCTAATTTTCTTAAATGCATTTCAGTAGATGGCATCGAAAGCAGTTCAGAGAGTTCAATTGCTTAAGATGGTGAGGAGAGGCTGTTCCACAGCACACTCCCTGAGCATTTCAAACTTGATTTAAAAAAGTCTATTCTAATAAATGGAATATTAAGTTTTGGAGAAGTTCTAGTGTTACTGGAGGAAAATAGCAGAGAGAGTTAGTATAGTTAAGCAGCTTAAATGTGGTACGCAATGTTAAGATTACAAGATTTAAAATTCCCAAGCTTGGCTCAGACTGAACCAAAATTTTTTAATTCATATATCGGCCCAAGCTTGGGTCAAGATGGACATTATACTGGTAGTTATGAAACATCAGACCATAACTAGGAATTAACTCTTCATGGGCCAACTTTTTTTACTCCAAATTTTGGACAAAATTGCAGCCAGGAAAACACTCATTTTGGACCAACACTGTGAGCTTCTTAAGCATGTAGTCATACCTCCAAAGACCGATTTTAAAGCAAACTTTTTTTAGAAGGCTGGATTTAAATTAGTGAAGGTTTCAGCAGAAGATGAACAGAAGGAGGTTATCTGCTCCAGTTCTGAAAAACAGTCTTTTGTAATGGACTAAAACCATTTCTTAGTCAAATTTGCACTTAGGTTGTTAAGGGTTAGGTAACACCCATAAAAAACAATAGGCACCCCAAAGGAAAAGTGAATGCAGGTTACATTTTAATTGAAAAGATTTAAGAAAAAGTTAAGGTAGTCTTGGGGATTGAAGTATTATATAGAGGCCATACCTTTCTTAGACACATCTTTTATTGTGAGAGCAGTGCTCGCCTTTCTACCTTGCTGTCTTTCCTTACCCAGCATTCATCAGGGTTAGGTAACCATTCAACAGCTGGGTCAAATGAATATTATGTTTGTGCACCTCCAGCCTCCGACACCACTTGGCTATAGTGACAAATATGTCACTCAATGCAAATACACACTAGATGAAGGAAATTTATAAAGATATAAGTTATCTATTAGAATACAGGCAAAGACCAGGCAGGTTTCTCAACTTCAGATTGGTCTATCTGCACCCACCTAGAGTCTTTTCATCCTTCTCAGGTGCATTAGGGTCAGGAGGTGGTGGTGTGAAGTGAGAGTACTCCTGGGAAGACACACGGAGAATGCAGTCAACATTGACTCCTATCTCAGCCAGGTATGGCAACAGGTGAGGATCATTTAATCCTATCATGATTATGTAACGATGTGCTCCGTCATCTGGTTCATCATCTGAAGCAAATTATTGAGCAAATTGTTGATATTTTAAGTTAACTGTTAAGTAAGCAGACATTGCTATATATGCATTTCCTCAGATGATCTTTTTCCAGCTTTTGCATTAATTATTGTGACTTAGTAAATATGTATATGTGTTTTCCAGATTTGCAAGTATTTGTAAGAGAGCAAAGAAGCAAAGAGAGGATGAAAGGAAGGAAGGGAAATAAAGGAAAACAGAAAATTAACAGAAGGAAGTATAGACAGATGACCTGACAAGTGTAGACAGGTAAAGATGTTACAAAACCAAGGTAAGGGTCTTAAACTGTAAAGGATCTCACAGCTTTGTGGCCAATGGGGCTTTGACCATGTGGTCTACAATGTCTGTGGTCTAGCACGTGACAAGTGGAGCCCAGCCCTCTACTTCCGCCACCATTACCTCCCCTGATATAATCATGTACCCATTTTTCCAGCTGGCATGGCAGAGGTAGTTATAATAATAATAGTGAGGATTTATATAGAACTTTTCCACTGATTTACTCTGAGCAATTGATATAAAAAGTGTACAGACTGAATCATCAACAACCATGCATCCATATTCACATATAACAGACACGCTCACTTCTGAAACACAAGTTGATGGGGCTTTTGGTAGGGGGAAAAAACCTCTATCCGTACATTTTTGTCTCCACCCACAGACACCAATGAGCATTACGCATGGTCCTACTTCATGGCTGAACTCACTTACCAAGCCTCCCAAAAGCTCAATTAATAGCTAACTCATTACTATTTATTATTTTTGGAATTGAGTAAAGCAGTTATGGTAAAATATAAAACAAAACTTGTTTATATGGCATTCTGTATTGTGTGCATGTGGGGATGTGTGGATGTGAACTTTAAAAAAAAAAAAACTTATGTTTAAATATAAGCTCATTTGCAGTTTTCATTCTGAAATAATTGAGCATTTTCAGTCTTGTAACTTTATTTTGCTGGAAGTAAAAATGTTCTTTGTTAACTGAGTTGCTATTTTTACACATAAAACATGTTTAATCACTTAGTTTCCTGATCTAAGTAAGGCAACAGTTTTACCTATATATTTTGTGTCTTTGTTCTGCTCTCCCCTCTTAAGCAGTTTGCTCCCCTCTCTAGCTGCTGGAGCCTCTGGAGTTTTCTTCCCACCTTTCTTTCCTTGTGACTTATCTTTATTTGAGCCCATCTCCTTAGCAGCTTTTTCTCTATCAAGAGCAGCCTGGAATCATTTTTAAAATCCATATTCTGTGAAAAATAATGGTAATAGAAGAACATCGCATTTTATTACAAGTTTATCATAATTACGCCTATCCCCTTTTACAGATTTTTATTAATGTTGGATAGGAAAGTTGGTTGTTAGGATAGTGGATAGACAGGTCTGCTGGCAGAACAGTTCTTTGGCTTCCTCTCTGGAAGACTAAAATGCTGGCAATCTGTTTAACTATTTATACTTGTTTGGGTCAATGGCTTTACTGCTTCATATGGTTTATAAAATTTCTTCATAGATTTATACAAATGTATGTATAATAATAAATATTCAAACACCTTTTTCTCTAATTCTCGTTGTTGAAGGTCAGCCATCTTAACACCCATCAGATGGAATTTAATCAGCTTTGCCAACAGAGAAACAGGAATCTCCTCACCAGAATCAAGGTAGGGTTTGCAAACTTCGCATATTTCATAATTAGCAGGCACATCCTTGGTCTTCTTAAGTTTGGGGTTGCCAAGTTCACGAACCTTTATTGTTTGAAAAAAATATTGTTTGTATAAAGTTTGATTTTTAAAATATTATGGCTTATATAAATTAAATCACTATAATGTGAAACTATAACAAAATATTAAGAAATAGACATAAGAAATACTTTTACTTACAACAAAATTTGACTTTGACACTCTCTCTAGTGCATTTTCTGTCTCACACTCACTCACATGCATGCATATATGTGCACACACACACAGATGAGAGAAAAGAGAGAGCAAGAGAACAGATCCACAGAACGAAGCTGAAAGATTAGGAAGCAAAGGAGTTGTGACAATTACTACCTGATTGTACAAAATGTCTTTAGACAAAAGAGTAAAACGCTTGCGTATTCCAGAGCTGATAGTTGTTGCTAATACACCAATGTTCTTGTAATCATCCACCTTGTTTCCCACAAGCAAGGTGATATTTGGTTTCCATTTTTCCTGTTCACAAAAGATAGTAAATCAAACTGACAATTTATTAGCAGATTACTTGTTCCTGAAAACATGTTCGGTATATTTCTGAACAAGACACCAATGAAAGTTGTTTTGCATACAACACAACTTGAATATAAAGATGCTAACCAACATGGTGATATGTTGAAAGAAAACATACAAGTAAACACTAATTTAGAGGCTCATCCTTGTCAAACTTGAATTTAAATTCAATAGAACCATCGGGTCACTTGTTTGTCACACAAATGCAGTGATTTTTTTTTATTGAAATTGAGTTTATAAAACATATGCATGTATGGACCTAAATATTAAATTCTGACATCACTGACATCCAATGTTACAATTAATTACTTCAACAAAGTAAAAAGGCTTTTCCATCACAGCCATAATACATTTGTAATTGTGTAGATAAATTTAAATTACCTTTTCACCTCTTTTCAAAATGTATAAAGTCTTTGCAATGTTAAAAATTTTATATCTCATGAGCAGAATACTCCAGTAATAGAGAATTACTATCTTGCAATGACATTTCCAAGACATTTCCAATAATAACGCTCTTGTGCTTTAGCCTAGTCTCTTGCAGTGCCATTTTCATCATCATCTGAATTTCTCAGACTATAAAACTTTGAAAACCAGAAAACCAGAAAACTTTGCTATTTATCTGACCAGTAACCTACCCTAATCACCAAGATGATAAATGTATGGTCATAGGTCTTTTTCCCCCAGGTCTTTAGAGTCATCCATTCCATTTGGCAAAGACTGAATCAAGAAAGAGACTGAAAAAGAAGCTCAACCAGTGTAAAGACCAAAAAGAAAATTAAGGTCTCAGAGCTGAATATTGGGAAGCCAACTGCCAAGTGAAGAGGTCTGTCAGGGAGGACAACAGATGCTTCACCAATGAACTGACGGAGGAATCAGAGACAGCAGCTTATCCAGGGAAACGTGAAGTGACTATACAAAATAACATGATTTTTGTCGGGCAGGAGCATTAACCCAAACAAGGTGGTGAAAGACAAAGACAGCAAGACCATAACAAACTATGCAGGACAAAGAGACTGCTGAATGGAATGCTTCAAAGAGATCCTGAATCGACCTTGTCCACCATCCTTACCTGACATATCACCAGCAACAGAACAACTTCACGTCAACACCAGCTAACCTCCCACTAAGACAGAAACCATCAAAGCTATCAAAAGTGCCAAAGCAGCTGTCCCAGATGGCATACCCCAAGAAGCACTCAAGGCAGACCCAGAAACAACAGCAAATATTTTACAGCCCCTCCTACACAATATCTGGGAACAAGAGCTAGTACCAACAGACTGGAAACTAGGCCACCTGGTCAAGTTACCAAAGAAAAGAGACCTCTCCCAGTGCAACAGTTGTTGGAGAATCATGCTGCTGTCCATCCCCAGTAAAGTCCTGACAAGGGTAATACTAGAGAGATTGAAGAAGGCACTAGATGACATCAGTCTCCTATCTCATCAGCAGCAGCATACACAAATCAAACTGAGCAAGCTAGCAGAGGAACCGAAGAAGACTGGTTTAAAGGTCAACAGAAAGAAGACTGAAGTGATGAGAATCAACAACAAGCAGGAACTCCCAATCCAACTTAAAGGAGAGAACATTCTGGAAACAGATCACTTTGTGTATCTGTGGAGCATTGTAAACAAGGATGGTGGAGCAGATGATGAATAAAAAACCGCATCAACAAGGCCAGGCATGCTTTCAACAGTCTACGGCCCATCAGGAACTCCCGAGCATTATCCTTCCACAGTAAGATCAGCATCTTCAACACAAAAGTCAAAGCTATCCTACTGTATGGTTCTGAAACCTGGAGAGTGACAAACACCATCAACAACAAGCTCCAGACATTTACCAACCAATACCTACGCCATATTCTTGGAATAAGATTGCCTAAAAAAATCTCCAACAGCAGCCTGTGGTAGAGAACCAGCCAAAATGCCACTGGCCAAGACATCAAAAAGCACAATATGGCTGGATAGGACACACCCTGCACAAACCAGCTGATACCATTGCTAGGCAAGCATTTGACTGGAACCCTCAGGGAAAGAGGAGAGTTGGGAGACCAAAGCAGACTTGGAAAAGAATAGCAGAGAGTGAGGCAAAGGACATCGAACTACATGGGCCGAACTGCATGACGGGGGGCTGCCATAAAACCGGAAGGCTATAGGTGTTGTTTTAGCCCTATATGCTCTTTAAGGAGTAACAAGGAATAAACTAAACATCGGCTTTTTAGCTATGGTACAGCAGAGCAAAGCACAAAACTCCATTCCTTTTTATATCCTCCACTTAATTAGCCACCAGTGAGTCTTTAAAGACACATCTTTTCCATAAGCACTACTACTCCTAAAATATATCTACTTATTGCTACTTATCATTCTCCTTTACCGCCTCAGACAATAAAATCATAAATATACATCTATGCTAAAGATTTAGGCGTTTCCCAGAATGAATACATATATATCTGTAAAATATACAATGCTGTTTGTTGTCTGTTTCGATACAAGTTTAATTAAGAACAATTAATATACGTTCTAAAATGCAAAACGTTGCTAGAATTTCTTATTTCTTAGAAGTTCTTGCTAGAACTGCTGGAAATTTGTAATAAATGTTCGTTTACGGTTGTGTGTGTGGGGCAGGGGGGAAATAGATTTCCATTTAGTTATTTAATTTAAAATTAGTTTTTTATAAAATAAGCTGCTTCGTTTGATATGGAATAACTTCAAACGATTAAAATATTACCTCCTCAAAAACTGCATTCAACAGCGCTACTTCCCACTTTTCTGATGTTGGATTTGTACTGCTCTTCACACGTTTTGCTCCTTTTGACATGATTAAATTTTCTTACTTTGCATGTCTCTTAGAAATCTTTCACCGCCATGTTGTTTAGATTGTTGCCAAGTTGCTATGCGTAAGTTGGAAAGACGACTCTAAACAATAGTTAATATTATAATTAACTATAAAAGACAGTTTGATAAACGTTTTTACAAATATATGGTCAAAATTAATACATTATTGTATATTTTACGCATAGAATTTTTTTAAGTCTCGTGAAATGGGGCAAATGTACACATCTAACATGGCGGGAAGAGTATTTCGTCTGCTATCTCTAGCGTTGAAACGCAGATGTCTGTTGCAAACGAAATTCCTTGTACACCACTCAAATGTTACTCGTAACGTAAGTTCATTTCAACTGATATATAATGATTATGGAGATCCGCGTGAAGTTATTTCGCACAGAATAGTAGAGCTAAAGCCTCTCAAGGAGAACGAAGTGTTGGTGAAAATGCTCATGGCCCCCATTAATCCTTCCGACATCAACATGGTGGAGGGCACTTACTTCATTCGGCCATCCCTGCCAGCCATTCCTGGAAATGAAGGAGTAGGAGAAGTCGTCGAAGTGGGCAGTGCTGTCAAAACGTTACAAGTCGGAGATTGGGTCAATCCTGCAGATTCTGGCTGGGGGACATGGAGAAACTGGGCAGTCAGCAGTCCGGCAGAGCTCAGCAAAGTTTCAAATGACATTCCCGTCATGGCAGCTGCCACTCTGGTCGTGAACCCATGCACTGCATATAGAATGTTGAAAGATTTTATTCAATTACAACCAGGTGATGTGGTCATCCAGAATGGCGCCAACAGTTCTGTTGGTCAGGCTGTAATTCAGCTTGCTAGACAATGGAACATTAGAACTGTTAACATTGTGAGAAACAGACCTGAACTTGAAAAACTTGCTGAAGCCTTAAAGAAACTTGGCGCTGATCACGTGATTACAGAAGAATTTGCTCGATCTGGGGAGATGAAAATTTTTATGCAATCTTTAAACTCTAAACCTAAACTTGCTCTTAACTGTGTCGGTGGCAAGAGTGCCACAGAGCTCCTTCGAAATCTTGACCAGAAAGGTGTGATGGTGACCTATGGTGGAATGTCAAAGCAACCTATCCTTGTGCCAACGGGTTCTTTGATCTTCAAGGAGGTGGAGATAAAGGGTTACTGGAACACTGAATGGAATAAGTGTCACCGTGACAGCTCAAAGAAGCAAGCTATGCTGGATGAACTCTGTGATCTTATTAGAAAGGGTCAGTTTCTGCTGCCTGACAGTTATGACTACCCACTGGAAATGCACAAAACTGCTGTGGAGCTTGCTATGGAAGGGTTTAAATGTAAAAAAGTAATGTTTAATATTAACAGAGATGTGTGACATAATGATAACAGATGTATTAGGTTTTGTGGACAATGCTCATATAGTCATTTGAGTATATATATAATTTGTTGATGCTCATCTACATGGAAAGGAAATATTTGGATTATAAATGGAGCGAAGTAGTTCTTTTGTTAAGGGGAAAAAAGTATGTATATTCGTATGTACAGATATGTCTTTGTACAGTTATTAAAACTGCTTGTCTGGTATGTTTGTGCTGCATAGATTTACAGGAGCTTATAAACAGTAATTTTGTAAAAGTTTCTATTGCTGAATAACTTTAGTGTGTAAAGTCTCAGATGTCATGACATAGTTTATAGACATTATGAGAAAACAGAAAAGAAGTTTAGGATTTGTGAAGTAGGTTGTTAGGAAAGATAGAATTAGACATTTTAAGTAGAGGTGGTGATTGTGTAGGTGTACATCCCTGCACTTATGGTTCTGGTGATAATTATGCAGAAATGCACATTGTCCAGCTCTCACCAGTTTGGGCAGGATTGTTTTTCATCTATAGGAAGGTTGTAGACTACATTGCCTTTCCCCTTCTAGGATGTTACCAGAGGCTTCAAAATGGGGGTTAGGGTTAGGGGCTACTAATGCAAGAAAGTGTGAAATGTCTTCTACAAGAAAAGACAAAGAGAGAGATGAAGGATGAAGAAAGGGAGCAAGGTATCCAATGGCTTTGCTCTAAACATCCTGTCCATGTTGTCAAATGTGAGCTGTCATCCTGTCACAACAGGAAACAGACATAATATCAAGATTATTTCACTAATTTAGTACACTGATGCCACTCATCAATAATTCAATTTGAGCAAAGCAGTAAATAAAAGAAAGATGACAATAAAATCATAGCTGTAATGGGAACCTGACTCTAGTGAGTGTTAGGAAAGGTAAGGCAGAGCATATAACAGGAAAGGTTAGGAGACAACATTCATCTTTTTTTTTTTTTAACACAGCTGGAAAAGTTAGAGGCAAAAATCAAAGCTAGGTATCCTAAAAAACCCTAATCCTAGCCCTTGTTTCTGGTTTGAGGAAGAGCAGCTGCTTTTATCTTCATTCTGACCATTCTCACAAGCAAAACAAAAGACGAAAAACACTGTTTTCCTTTACTTCAAGATCACTTTCTGTATTTAGCCAGGAAAATATTTAATACAAATGTGGAATGTGGGGGAGGAAAAGAAATACTTTTGTTAAACAATGTTAACTTGCTCAGCAGTCCAGGTAATCTGAAAATGCTCAGTCATCAGTTATATACATGTATGCAAGAACACGAAACTAAAGTATGCAAAAGATTTCATGATCAATACCCAAGACAGATTTTAGGGAGGAAAAAAAAGGTGATTGAAAAATCTTTAGAGAATGCAAACCACCTCTCACAACTGCTTCACCTTTGGTTTTAAACCTCTTGCAACTGCATTTGCAAATTCACATTATTTCCTTCCTGAAACTAATAATAAAACAAGCTAATACATACAAACCCTTTGAATGGTTACAATGCAAAATAGTGACACCAATTCGTACCTCTAGGTAGAGGTTTAATTTATCTGTTTCTATGTAAATCAGTTTAACTCTTCACTTGCCTCATTGGTCTTCAGTTTTCCTGCTTACTCAAATTTGACATGAATACCATAATCAAGTCATCATAAAATTATTGTGAACTTGTTTACCTGCAATAATAACCTGTGTGAAAATATCTATGTCATGTCTCTTGGAGCTAAGTCTCCCCTCCCTTTAAACTGCATCCCTGCTGACAGTAATTCAAACAATTTAACTGCTCTGTTCTCTGGCAAACCTGCCACTTTTTTTTTTTCTTAATCTGAACTGGAATTTAGAACATCCAATCCGTTACACTATCAGTGTGATCCTTTAGTCAAGTCTGAATGTATTAAGTATTTATAAATTGTACAGAAATATCTCTTTATACACCAATATGTAGATGGTTACCCAAAAATGAATCTTCACAGAAGAATGCTACTGTACACTCTAGAAATATAATCTTTAACAAGAAAACTTATAAAAAAAAAAGCATCTTTAAAGTTTTAGGATCCATTGATTATTTTTTTAACCAATTATGTGGCCATTCCCAAGAAGTTTCTTCAAACTTTATTAGAACACTAGTACAATTACATTCATTCATGCAACATTTTAAAAGGTTTAAGTGTTTTTCCTAATTAAATGAAGGGGATTATGGCAGTGGTCAGTGCCCAAGGCTGCAAAGCAATAGGCCTGGCATATCTTGGAGTGTGAGGATATAATTCACCTACGAAGAATGCATGTTTAGATTTCCAAATAAATGTTGACCACACAGCCAGATGATGGAAAAGCAAAAACTGTACTTAAAACTGTAGTCATTTAAAGAGGAGTTTTAAGTAGGGGCAAGGGAAGTGACCTCTTGCCGAGTGGGCCAAAAGAGTTAGTGGTAAAGAACATGCACAAGGCTAATATAGCTTTGTAAGATGTTCTCAAGATTTACACAATTTTCCATCTATTATAGTCAAGTTAAATACTAAGAATCTCAATCCAAAAATGAATAGATAAATATTCCATTCTTATTTTATGTGCTCTACCATTGAAAACACAAATCTCATATACCTATGGTAGAAAAAAGAAATGAATGCATGATTGAAACATGTAAAGACTTGGACGGAAAAGTCATTCCCATCATGGGTCAAACTTGTGAGCAAAATCCCCTGTGATAACTCTATAGTAAAACCAATCATATAATATGTGCAATGCATACAATATCATTCATACATTTGTATCGAATTTTATCATTAAAAAATTCTTATAGCCATTCTTACACAGAAGATAATGCAGAATAAACAAATTCCCAAGATCTTCATATCTCTCGTTACAAATTACAGACATTTGAGTATGAATGAAAGAAACATTATTGCATTAAAAAGAAAGTTTTCTGACATGAAAGAAGGCCACGTTTGCACAAAAAACACACTTTTGCTTTATGTTAAGGAGAAACTCTTCTACCCACTTTTCACATGCACATATTTGTCCTGAAGTGCACACACAGACTTTACATTAGAGTAGCACCTTAGCAGCTTTGCATGAAATATTTGTGAAAGCAGACCCCACACTTCCTTCTATGGAAACTGTGCAAGTGTTCTGTAACATTAATATTTTTTTATCCACATTGTTTTGTCACTTTCTAGGAAGAGGTGAGCAGTAAAAAGAGTGGTATAGTCAGGCAGTTTAAGCAAATTTTAACTGATTTTGCAAGTCGAAAATTGACATCAAAAGAATTTGCTAGTCTATACCAGTGATGCCTAACCTTTTCTCACCCGAGGGCCGGACTGAACATGGTTTAAATCTTGCAGGCCAGAACATGGTGGTTTTGCCAGAATCATGATGTTAAAACTGAAATTATATTGTGTCTGCTTAGGTTGGACATTCCTGGTCTATACCCTGACCTTGACTCTACTACTTTACCAACTACAAAATATCCATGTAAAGCCATGTGCCAAAGATTTGGAAGACACTAAAATAAGTCTGCATGAGGCAGAAAGACTGCTGTAAGCCCCTCCTTCGCTAGTGAAGAGAAGGAAATAAACTCTTAAGCTCCTTTACACTTTTAAAAACAGCAAGACCTGAATTTTAGTAAGACTGCCATGTCCGCAATTAAGCATGCACAAATAATTGAGTTTTTAGAAACTTCACCAGGATTGCAGAGTGGACAGTCATGTTTTAATCTTTATGCAAATGGCAAGTAAAGGCAATGGCTGCACAGCTCACTAGATATTTTAGCAACAGAAGAAGAAACAACTAAAAGTAAGGTTGGAGGGGGAAAGGGGGCTGACAACAATCTAGTCATTGCATATGCAAAGCTTAACATCCAGGGTGGGATTCATGCCAAGAAAAAACAAACTCTGTACAAAATAAACACCTGCTGCCTCTGAGGCTGTTACCATGTAACATCTGATCAGCCAGCATGCACTTCTCTCACACTCTCATTTGCTCTGCATCTTTCCTACATAGTTACCTGCTGCACCTTACAAAGTCCTCTCACATACCTACCTCATCAACAGGGAAGATTTTGGGAGAACACGATGCTGCCTCATCAACAAAGTATTGGCATCATTGACAGGTTTCATACTAAGATCCCATGAATGATGCTATTATGGCAAAGGATGACAATAAACCAGCTTTAATTAATTACACTTTATGCTCTACTGCTCAAAGGCAGAATTTAGTAACTCTGGCTTTTTTCTCAACAATACTCTTCCAGCAAGAAACAATTCTACTAGATAAAGAATCACCATGGCGTCTAGGATGATTGCTTGGATAAGAAACATGCAACTGAGGGATTCTCAATTTAAATTCAGAAAGTGATGGGTGCAAACTGAAATAGCAAGTATGCACACTTAAACTCTACAGTTGACATCAGAGGAAACAACTGCTTCTCTTTGTAAATAAAGGCGACAGATGCACACTCCATTCTTATACATAAATCCAAGTGTTCTTTCCTCAAATATAAATGCTTAACCAGGTCAATCCCTTGATGACCAACAATGCTAAATACTGGTGGTTAACACTGATATATGAAGTTCAGGTTACAGACCTATGAAGCATTGGTAATCCAGTCACAGTCACAAATCAATGACTGCTTTTACACCATCACACAAATGCGAACATCACCTGTGGCACTCAAGACACTCCTGCACTGAAAACTAGCTTTCACAAGCCATCACCTTGAGAGCAATCCCTTGTCAGTTGCCTAAAAGATTAGCACGAGCACGTTTTGTCAATCGTCGAATACGACCTCTGCTGCTCATGGTTACACACGACTCATCCTCATAGTCTTCCTCTGAATCTTCCAGATAATGTACAGTCTGTCGTCCTTGGTTCCTAGTGGTTCTTTTCCCTGATTGTCTTGTGCCATATTTACCAATGCCAAGAGCAGTTTGGGCTTTTGATTTTTGTCTTGGCAAAGTAACCTCACTGTCACTATCACTGTCTGAATCACTGGTGCTGTTGTCGTCCATTTCTTCCTCTTCATCTTCCTCCTCATTACTGCTAGATTCCTCAGCTGTGGATTCTTTGGCATTGTATCGCGTGTTAGATTTTTTGCCCCGAGATTGGGCTTTCTGCCTCTGCCGTGTCCTGTGCTGCCGAGTATTTTTTTTCCACGCCCCATCAGTGGAAGAACTACTGCTGCTGCTTGTACTGCTGTCTGAATTGTCATCTTCTTCCTCTACATGCTGCAAGGAAGAGTCCAGAGATGACAAAGAGGTGCCTCTTCTGGTCATCCTTTTCACATCTTGCTCTTCCTCCTCATCAGAGGTAGTGTAACCGCTTGGGCTTCAGGGAGCCTGTCTTGGCTCGGGTGCAGTATTTGGCTTCTCCATTCATTGCTTTACTGCCAGCTAAATGTGAGAGAGGAAAAAAACTGTGTGATCATCTAATCTAGCAAAATATTATCACTGTTACCAATGTCAGTCATCATCACAATCTAATACATAGTTTATGTGAAATTTTGACAGTTCTCTCGACTAAAGACTACCTAGAAAATGAGCACTTTGTTTCATGGTTCTTTTCCCCCATCTGACCTATTTTTTTCTTTTTATAAATGTGTACTGTATGTGTATGCATCTATGTCAGTGCAAGCAAAAGTTTTAATGTTTCTGAGTGAAAGATTGGGATCAAAGTCTGCATGAAAGTATCTTAGTGTTGTTTCATTTTCCACAATTATTTTGTTATTTAGAGGGATATGTATTTACACATGAGAGTCAACGAGTCTTTTAAAAAAAGCTGTCTTAAACTTCTACAAAAGAGCTATAGGGAACTGACAATTTTCAGGTCTTGAATAGTGAGGCTCAAAGAATATTTTAAGACTAACACTACAATCTATAGGGAACCTAACAAAATAATATTTGACGACATGAAAACAGTAGTTCGAAGAAGACTGCCATGATTGCAATGTCTCATCAGCCACCTATAAATAAAAGTCCTTGCACAAAATCAATAAACAAAATTATTCACAAATAAAATGAACTTAAAATCTTCAACAAATACAACTGAAAAGAAAGCATCAAAGATCGACCCACCTGTAGCACGTCTTTTTGACCCCCGTAAGCCATTTTTGCCAGGACTTCTTGCTTTTGATCTCCAAGCACTGCCACTCCCCTCTTCAATTTCAGTGTCCTCATCTTCATTATAACAAACATTCTCCTTGTCTGACTGACTGCTTTTTGCTCGTCTAGACACAGGAAGCTTCTCTTCCTCTTCTTCTTCATCGCTGTTTTCATCTTCAGACTTATCACTTTCACTTTCAACCACAGGCTTTGTCTTTTTCTCTGTAAAATGTCCAAAAAGAAAATTTCTCCTTAAGTAAAATTAGTTTTGAAATTTAAAAAATTTATACTAAGCGTGTTTATCCTTCTTAACCCAGTAAACATGGCGTAATCATTCCAGAAAGAATAACTGTGACCCTGTAGCTCAGGATGATGCTTTTGCTTGCCAGCTACCTGACACTTTGATGTAGCTCTCTTCCACTGTGAGGTGTATTCTTCTGTCAAAAATCTTAGACTGACCAGTCCAAGACTTAGATTTAATATGTCCAAGGCATTGAGAAAAATACCATTTTTAGTGGTAAAATATTTTTCTTCAAGTACTTACCAGATTACATGACCATGTGGAGATCACCCTTTAGCTACCTCAAATCCAGCTGTCCAAACCTGTTCCAGTTAAATGACCGCAGAATGGTAGGACACGAATTCAGTTCAGCCCTCCCCGTCTCATCCTCAACTATCATGCTAATGAACACTCCAGTTTTTAGCCTGGACTGAGTCTTGAACCCACTGTGGGGAGGTGGGAGTGGAACTAGCAGTCATGTAATCTGCTAAGTACTCAAAGAAAGAAATTTTACCACTAAAAATGGTATTTATTCTTTGTACTGTACCAGATGACATGACTATATGGAGACTAACAGGAAGAGGGAGCGGTAATCAACTCTGGTAGCAAACCTAGTGATACAATAGGTGAAACAAACTGGCCCACATCTCTGGCATGTCTAGGCAAGGGTGCATTGACACCACTTTTGGACCCGTATGGACACCAACAGAGAGAGAACAGGAAACACATTCTTGCATGGCCACTTCCATCTAGCCTCTCTACTCTTACTAAAAGAATAAGGCATCGTTGTTGTGTGACCACATAGTAATTCAGTGTCCTGAGGGGAGACAGAGTAGATATCTAGCCTCAACTTATACCACTCTAAAGATAAAAGCATTTGAAAAGGAAGAGAAAAACAGGGCAGGCATGACAGATGTTAACATGCAGCCTTCACAATACTTCACATGCTGCAGGTGTATCCAAGAGACTGCAGAAACAAGATAGCTGACACATCTTAACTGCGTGGAGCCGGGTGAAAAACTGGAGATAAGTGCTCACTAGTGTGACAGGCGGGAATGGGAGGGGGGCTGAGCTGAATTCATGTCCTACCTTTCTTTGGTCATTTGACTGGAACAGGTTTGGACAGCTGGAATTGTAGCTAGAGGGTGATCTCCACATAGTCATGTCATCTGGTACAGTACGAACAAGAAAAAGAGCAGCCTACAAGTCTTTGCTGACCAGGTCATGCAGCCAACATGAATCTACCACATTCATCTAGCATACTTGTGTATAAGAGGCATAGATGTTCCCCATCATCTGTCAATGACATTTCTTGATGCTCCATCTTTACATATCAGTGAGCTACTCACAGTAACATATGACAGAATGTACCAGGGCAATCTTAGCAGGAGCATCATGTTGACTGGGTTGAGCAGGATAAAGGCATTTTGTATACATTTCTAACTAAAGTTAAAAAAAGCATTGTGGGACAGTCTCATAAATAATTTTTTGTACCTAAAGTCTAAAGGAAAACACTACTTTCATTTACCAAACACAAAACCAGGTTTTAAAAAATATTTGTTGCTTACTCTGAGGGAGTGCAGGTTTGCGGTTTCTTTTTTCTTCTAATGAAGTTCGGATGCTGCCCTGTATCTTGGAACCATTGGACAGTCCTGATGTAGATGGCTGGCTGTCACGGGAAGATGACTGACTCTCAACCCATCTGCTGCTTGATGCAAATTGTTTGGCTCTCTCAGCTAGGAGGGATGACTGGCTGCTGTGGATGTCAGACCATATAATTTACTGTGTACAAAGAGTGACAACTGGCTGCTGGACATAAGACAGCACAATT